>NC_034190.2:36294388-36594388 GCF_002021735.2 Oncorhynchus kisutch | reverse complement strand
GCTGGTGTCAGTAAATGTCTGTAAAATCATCGGCCAGAGCGTCCGGTGTGCGCTCTGAATGCGAAACACTCTAAATTTACAAAGGACAATCTGACAGCACAGTTGCAGTCACCAACACTCTGGATAACATAACAGCCTTACAAGCTCTTCTAGGGAGAGTAATGTTCAGTGAGCTGTTCTCTCTCTCACTGAGATGTCTGGAATTAGCTAGCAAGTTAGCTTGGGTGCTTGACTGCTGTTGTTAGTACATTCGGATCAACCCTTAAAGAGATGGGTGGGGCTAAAGCTTATCAGGGTGTGAACGATGATGAATGGTGTAGACAATGAGGGCTCTCTTATAGTTGTAGCAAAATATTCAAAGGCCATTTTCTCAAAAGTGAGTTTACAAGTTTATCAACCTTGAATGCAAAATGACTTTCCCATTGTGCCTCAACTGTAGCGTATGATATTACATTTTGTAGCTCTGCATCTCTACATTTATCTAATATAAATAAACAACATTTCTAATTTTGCTACATGAGACCGATTTGAGCCGGTCGGTCACATATCTATTGGGTGAAATATCACAGAGGCAAGATTTGTGACTTGCTGCCACAAAAAAAGGGCAACCAGTGAAGAACAAACACCATTGTAAATACAACCCATATTTATGTTAATTTATTTTGCCCTTTGTACTTCATTAAAACACTGTATATAGCCATAAAATGACATTTGAAATGTCTCTATTCCTTTTGAACTTTTGTGAGTGTAATGTTTACTGTTCATTTTTTGTTTATTTCACTTTTTTTTATTATCTATTTCATTTCCTTTAGCAATGTAAACATATGTTTCCCATGCCAATAAAGCTCTTTGAATTGAATTGAGAGAGAGAGAGAGAAACAGAGAAATAGAGACAGACATAGAAAGAGAAAGAGAGACAAGATAGAGACAAGGCAGAGTGGAGGTAGAGCGTAAGGTCGGGGCAAAACATGGCACTAACTGTCTCCTCTACTCCCCTGCTGAGATTGTGATGTGACAAGAGGGGGTTGGTGAGATAATGCAACATTCCTAAGACAACACAAAGGAAATCCTTGCATTCAGTGTACAGAGTCACTTCGAGGGCCCGCCATCATTGGTGCGTGTGTGTGTGTGTGTGTGTGTGTGTGTGTAGGTGTGGGTGTGAACTTATCCTATTCCACACCATGATCGTATATCCCGACACACGGCCTGTCCACCAATCATAGTCCATCTGTCTTGGCCGCTAGCCAGTACATATCTGATCAACTCACGTGCTCTTTCTCTTCATGTCACATGATTTATATAACCATTATTCTATATAGTCTGCACCCGCACTTTACATAGTTATCACACCACCCACCACCAGCCCATAAATGCCAGCGTCAGAGTTCACTAAAGTCACCAATCAACCTAATCTCATCATGGTGAAACGTAGCAATTGTGTTTCCTGATTTAGCTTTAATTTCATTTTCACTTCTCTAAATTAATTTAGAAAGGGGGATTTTTGATAGTGGGAACATGCAAGAAATTACATTAGATGTGATAATATGTTAATATCCCCAGGGAGGCCTGTCTGGAGATGGTTGGCCATCTAATTCACATTCATTTATTTGCAGCTCTCTGTTTCATTAGGGGCCCCACTTAAAACGGCACTTATAGAGGGGGAGAAAACAGAATGAGTACGTGTGCAAATTTAATTAAGGACCCTGCTTTATCGGCACTGAGGGGAACGTATAGAGGGAGAGAGCCCCGGGAACAAGATACGGAATGCATGGGAAGGGATGGAGTGTGATTGAGAAGATTCTTATTCAGAAGGCATGTGCTCTACATTCTGATTCTATATCGGATCGTATCTGGGGTTCAGAAAGTGGTTCATCTTAGTTCATAGCTGTTATCATATATTAAATATTATCTTATATTATCGTATTATATATGATCTAGTATCTTTATTTTCAAAATGTTACCACATCTTTTAGGTATGATCTCACTTTGTCTAGTCAACCCGGCCCTCTCGTCCTTTTTTTTGTGCATTTTAAGGGCAGACGTCCTTCGCCTACCCTTGATTTAATTGTGAGGAGGTGGATTTATGTGTGTCTCTCAGAGGTGTGGCTATCATGTCGTAATTTACTGCCTGGACATAGAGCCTGCGTCTGCCTGTACAGTGGGAGGGGAGGAGAGGGGGGATAAACATGAATACCTAGTATGTCCACTTCATTGTCAGACCATTTCATTGGTAAACTACATGGTAATGTAAAAGTATGGCATAAATACGGAAGAGATGGACATTCTGCTACTCCACTTCTACTACTTGCAAGCTTCCTTTTTGGTGCTTTCCATTTTGAGATTTTCTAAGCGCAATAATGGCTATGTCCGGTTCGGAGGAGCGCTGAGCGTGCTGGTGAGACAATACAATAACATTTATAACCCTTCGATGGGGATATATTCGGACAAGCAAGGAAAAGACAACAGCTAGAAGGAGATATCACAAAATTTGAACACCGATACTGATATCAAAGAAACATAGAGAAAGACCAGTATGTACGCAATCTTAAAAGGGTGAAGGAGACGAGGAATGGGGCTGCCGCAGGTGCCTGTCCCACCAATTGTCAGACTATTGGATTGGCTTCTTGTTCACGTGAAACATTGTCAGACAGATCTTATGTTTAGCAGACCTAGTTAGAACATGTGAAATCAGCTCTTTTCTGGATGAGAGAAATTGTGAGTGGAAAATATTCAGTGCCTCTGTTATAAGATTATCAGGGCTAATGTGTGTGTGTGTTTATTATATTGAGATGTATATGAAATCAGTTATTTTGGGTAAACATTTTTTAACTCAAAGGAGCCCATGGAGAATTTTAAGATTGCTTGCATTGTATTCTAACGTATTCGCCATCTGCTTGTAGGTGTTGGAGGAGTATGTGGTTTTGGACAGTCCAGAGATGGAGCTGAGCCCTGAGGGCCCATCTACCGGTGGTTAATCGCCCCTTGATTCATCATCTCCCCGGCCTGGTTCATCACCTTTCCGGCCCCTCTCCCCAACGCCCAGGCCCTTCTTACCAACACCCAACTAGGCGCACAATCCAGGCGCACCTGCCCTGCCCTGCAACTCCAACAACCTCCACCCCATCTCCCCGATCCAGCTCCAATGGCTGGAAGAGGAAGACAGCTGAGGATCCTTCGGACACTGACATGACGCAGCGGGTGGATGACTTAAAGAAACTGCACCAGGAGTTACAGAAACAGAAGCAGTGTCCAGCAAAGGCCGTCTACGATGTCATGGTGCCATGGATGATGTCTCTTCCTGCTGATCAACGTCTCCTGTTTGTCTCACCCCTAAACCTGTTGTATGCTTTTTTCTTAGTCATACGTTACGGTGATGAGTAATATACTGCAGGGGGGGTTGCATGTTTTTTTGTACTTATTTCCTCATTCATATGTTACTGTTTTTTCTCTTATTTTCGACTTTCACCACACTTTTCACCAGTGTATTGCATTTAGCTATTTTCCTCTTGTGATAGTAAATAAACATCTAAAAGAACTGCAAATGTATTTGTCTGGTTATTCATTTTTTTTATGAGTGACTCAGTAAACTTGTCCTGCTTTGTACATGAGCCATGTAAGATGAGGTTAATGTCTTGGTGGTCTTTAATGTCTACAGCTGGACACTCACCCATGTACCAAAGCAGGACGATTCCCCGTTAAAAGGACACTACACATGACCATGTTTAACCTTGTGTTATGTAGATGAGGTCAATGTTTTGAGGATCTGGCCTTATTGTCCTCAGCTGGACAGCCGTTCTCACCCCTTTACCATAGCAGGAAATGTCTCCGCGAAAGGCCACTACACATAACACAAGGTTAGGTAAATGTTTTGAGGGTCTAGCCTCCCCCAAAAATATGAAAAACTAAAACAAGGATGAAATGACTGTCATTTTGTGATTTGTGAAGTGTGAATAAGAAAAACAGCAAAACCAAGTGTGAGGCTCACAACATGAGTCAAACCTTCATCAACCAGAAGAAGAGAATGTATGTGTGCACCTGTTTTCTAAACCACACTCCAACATTTAGAGTAGGGTGCCACGCGTGATAGCAGCATCCTGGAAAGACACCTGACCTGGTGGTGTGAGGAAGTAGTCCTTTAGGTTGTTGTGCACATCTATAGCAACTCTGGTTGACCTGTCTGCCGATATGTTTCTTGGTTTCCAGGAAGCTTGTGTCCCCTCGTACCACCTGTCTCCACTCTCCTGGAAGCCGGTCCCCAGTGGGTGTGGTGTGGTCAACAAACGTGGGGTGGCTGTACCGTGTTGATGAATCTGTGTTGTGTTGTCAGTGTCTATGGTGCAAAGTTAGTGGTGGAGGGCCACGCAGGCCTTCACAATGGTCTCTCAGCTTTCTCTGGGACAACATCAAGGGCTCATCCCAGGATCCCCCATCTTGCAGCAAGGATCCCACTTGAGTGGCGGTAGTTGTAGATCTTGGTGTCATCAAGGTCAAAATAAAATAAGTGTTTCCATTAGTATTGAATAGGAACATGAAGGCTGTCAAACGTGTACTGTAACAATTGTGAAGCCTATGCTTTGGACATAGTCCCCCATCCACTTATTGGGATGCCTGATCACTTTTATGTGAGGCATATCATTAAAATGCCTATATTGGTATAATTTTCACATCCATATGTATTTAGCGTATCTTACCTGGATATGGTCAGTACCTTGCATTGCAGAGTGCCATCGGAACCATTGAGAAAAAGCCCTTGGAGTTGTAGTATTCGCTGCCCGAGTTTGCAGGATCTGAACATGTTTTCCGTCGAGAACTCCTGCACGAAACGGATAATACCAACAATCCCCAAAATCTCTGCCGTTTTCTGCCCATTGTGCCATGGAGGGATAAGCAAAATTCTCCTTCGGGACATGCCAGTTAGACTGGCCACCTGACAATGGCACAAACTGTTGAGATTCCTAGCTTATAAATTATAACTCGCAGAGCGATACTTTGCTGTGTGCTGTCGCTCACCAAAAAACACAAAGGGTCACATACAACCTTTCTGCAACACTTACGGGCAAGCTGTGAGTTCTCGTGTGCGAGATGTGAAAGGCAAGTCGCTGAAGCAAGTCGTCAAATCTGGCAACAGATATCCGGAAAAAATTGAAAATGTCTTTCCTCGTCAATGCTTCGCAGAGGTTGGACAAGAGACTGGGTATTCTCCCTCGGCCCCTCTTGTAGTACTCAGTGGACGAACTTGTCATTTTGTAGTAACAGCTGTTCAAGCTCTAGCAATTGCAATTCAAAAAGAGACATGTTTGCTTCTGTGGCTAAAACGTAGTGTCGTAAAGCATAGAACAGCAGACTAGCCTGACATGTAGCTAGCATTTGTAAACAGGCACATAACACGGAAGTTCAAATGTCGTCGCTAGCTAGAGTCAAATAGAGTGGCTCGGCCCCTCTTGATTGGTAAACTACTCTTGTTCCCAAGCCCCCTAGTGGATATACACTATACAAGGCGGATTTCCTCTCCGCTGCCCACCAAAAAAACGACTCCACCCACGTTTACGCTCACACGTAGATCAATGGGGTGGAGCTTGTAGCCGCCTTAAGTGCGCAGACACAACAGCAGCAGTATGATGTTCCTTGTAGGTCGAACATACCATATTTTCCGGCATATGAAGGAAAGGGTTACAGACAGTTGCGAGGGGGAGTGCTCACAATGGCTCTGGCATACGACTAATGTTGCTACGAGCAGTGAATACAAAATTATTGACCCTATGTTCATTTGCATGTTCTAGCTGGAGTGAAATGCCTGCCATAAGCATGTTTCCATTAAGAGGTGAGGGTGTTACGGAAGGGGATGGTATAATTGTATAAGAATGTAGTTATCACTCTATTCATAAGTAGAGCACGCTATATCACAATATCGTGGTACATTTCAGCAAGAAGGAAAGCAGAAGCACCTCTCTCCTAGCTGCGTTTCACTTTTACTTGAGTAATTTTATAATTAGGTATCTTTACTTTTACTCAAGTATGACAATTGGGTACTTTTTCCACCACTGTGCCTTCCTTGAAATTCCTCCACCTGCACCTCCATCTTCATGCCCTAATTAGTTACATTTTGGATGGTGTATCAATACACCCAGTCCTTCCTAACTCAGTTGCCGGATAGGAAGGAAACTGCTCAAGGATTTCACCATGAGGCCAATGGTGACTTTCAAACAGTTACAGAGTTTAATGACTTTGATAGGAGAAAACTGAGAATGAATCACCAACAATATCGTTACTCCACAATATTAACCTAATTGACAGAGTATAAAGAAGGAAGCTTGTATAGAATAAAATGATTCCAAAACATGCATCATGTTTGCAACAAGGCACTAAAGTAATAATGCAAAAAATGTGTCAAAGCAATTCACTTTTTGTCCTGATTACAAAGTGTTATGTTTGGTGCAAATACAATACATCACTGAGTACTACTAGTGGTTGCTGCATCATGTTTTGGGTATGCTTGTAATCGTTAAGGACTGGGGAGTTTTTCAAGATAAAAAATAAGCGGAATGGAGCTAAGCACAGGCAAAATCCTAGCGAAAAACATGTTTCAGTCTGCTTTCCACTAGACACTGGGATATGAATTCCCCTTTCAGCAGGAGAATAAACTAAAACACAAAGCCAAATCTACACTGGAGTTGCTTACCAAGAAAAAAGTATTTTGTGTAGATCGTTGATCGTTATTCCCGCTTTGTAACACAACATTTTTTGGAAAAGGTCAAGGGGTGTGAATACTTTTTGAAGACACTGTACTGTATGTATGCCTAGAGTATTGGTCTTTCTGTTTCCTCTGTGTTTTGTCAGTACAGAACTTTATTAAAGTACAAGTCTTTACAAGGCGACAAGAAAGTTTAAGGACGAGGGGATATGAGTTTCAAGAAAACCCATCTCAGCACCCAGGAGACGATGAGACGAGACAAAGGTTGAATGTTGTAATGTAGAGAGATGATATTTGAGGTGTACGTGAAAAAAACTGTTCATATGAGGCCTTCTGTTTTTTTGTTGCTCACATATCCTTCAGAAAATAATTGTTCACTTGAGTGTGTGTGCGTGTGTTTGTGTGTGTGTGTGTGTGTGAGTGAGTAAGCAAGAGAGACAGACAGACATACAAATAAAATATGAGCAGTTCAGTTGAGACCTTGTGTGTTTTGTTGTGTTGTTTATTCCCCCCTTGAGTCCCGCTGAAATCGCTCAGTATACAGGTGAGTGCTGTTGAAGGCCATTGGGGTCTCTCGCGTCATGGGGAGAGGGAGACGTTTTCATGGGGAGAGGGAGACGTTGGGAAAGGGAATAAGACAGGCGATGAACGATTAGGTGGGGCCCGCAGGGGCACGGGGGAGAGAGCCAGACACAGAAGGGTATTGCTGCATAAGCAGTCTGTCCAACTGTCTGGCCTCTACGAAAAGACCTGAGACAGCCTGCATCTTAGGACTCTCCTCTCCTTTCTGCTCTCTATTTCTATCTCTCACTCTCTCTCTCTGTTCTGTCTCTCTCTTTCTTTCTCTCTGTTTCTGTCTCTTTCTCTCCTCTCACTCTCTCCTCTCCTTTCTGTCTCTCTCTCCTTCTCCACCTGACTCTCTGTGTTTATATTTCTCACTATATCCCCTCACTCACGTCCACGCCCTGTATGCTGGGTTGTTAAATGTGAGGCAGAGAAATTGTACATGTAGCTTCAGATGTCCAGGCTGTATGCTCAGCATATGAATTTGGTGTGGTGTGTGTGTTTGTGTGCGTGTGTTTGTGTGTGTGTTCGTGTGTGTGTGTGTGTTTGTTTGTGTGCGTGGGCGACTGTGTGACTGAGCTCGTTTATGGGAATAAACAGCGTCTTGATGATGTGAACCAGGGTGATATGAGAGCGTGTTTGTTTATGGAAGGGGCATGCAGAGACAGTAAATTGGTTATGGGATATAGGGAGGTGGGGAGGGGCTAGGCATTCTGAACCTGTTTTCGAGGAAAAGGAGGGAAGTGCCGGAAAGAGGCTTCGGGAATGGAGGGGCTGCTGGGTTGGGTTCTGTCAATGCCTTCTGCTCACCAATCTTACTGGGAGAAATGGACTCTTCTACAGACCATGAAAACTGTTTAGCACACTGGCACACATGCTATCTCTTTTTCTCAGACCCACACATGTATCATCATCATTCAACTTCTTTAACTCAACAGACATCCACATTTTGTGCACCGCTGCACATGGGTCTCTCGGTCGCGGACGGCTGCGACACAGCCCGGGATCGAACCCGGGTCTGTGGTGACACCTCGAGCACTGCGATGCTGTGCCACTCAGGAGGTCTAGGATGAAAGAGTACGAATAAATTAATCAAAATTAAGTTTTTAATAAAAAATATTTAAATCCTTATTTGAATATGTTGGTAACTCGTTATATAAATGTGATAATGCCCTCGAATCCGGTGTTTGGAGGATATCTCCAAACACTTCGTCTCGGGCCTAATAACACCCGTGTCAATATATCCTCCAAACACCGGATTCGAGGTCATTATCACTTAAGTAGAACACGGTTGAACACGGTACAACACGGTAGAACGCAATACACATGGGTCTTAGTGTAGCACTCAGTGGACTGCATGGCTATACTTACACTATGTGTCATAGAAGGTAAGGGACACCAGGTAACAGTGAAATGTAGCCTAGTTCCCCCTGGGTGTATCTATTATTATGTAGTTAGGTCATATAATGTGGATGTGTTCCTATTTAGGTACTATAGAACTGGGAAACTTATTTTCATGCTTCTAACCTCTGTTAAGGTATAACGGAGAGGTTTGTGAGGGTAGAGGGGGACAAGGGAGGTAGACATGGTGCTGATTCACCTTTTCATCTACCTCTCATTGTCCCCTATACTTTTCACTGAATGAGGGATTTTATCTTACTGACTTAAAGTACTTAAGTAAACATAGTTTAAAGTACTACTTAAGTAGTTTTGGGGGGTATCGGTACATTACTTTACCATTGATATTTTTGACAACTTTTACTCTCGCTCTCTCTCTCTCTCACACACACACACGTATAGACAGTAGCAGATGTTGGTGTGTCAGCAGGATAGGTGCTGGCTGCTAGCTGCATCAGACACTTGGTTTTCTTCAGACACTTGGTTTTGTTCAGGATGCTTTTGCTGCATAAGGCATCTGTAAAGTGTGGTTGAGATTGGACTTGGGTGGCTGCCGTATAGTCCTGTATCTGTGTGTATCTGTGTGTGGTTTAGCTGTATTGGGTATTTTTATGTCCTTATGCTCTGGAGTGACCTTTCGTTATTGCATATCTGCATTGTATCTTAACTATGGTTTTGGTTTCACTATCAGCAATAGGTGTGTTTCTGCCTGTATGCATTTAAGATGGACTGTAATTGTGTTGCAAAATGTCTTACAGATGCTGCTGTCTTGGTCCACGTCTCTCTTGAAAATAACATGTCTTATCACAACGCGACTAACCTGGTTAAATAAAAATGAACTTTTATATCTAATTTTGGTCCTTGGCGGTCCCTTCCTCTGCACTTGGCAGGTATTTATCTAGGTTGTGGTACCGTAAAAGGATCAGTATCAACTGTACATGGTCTATTGTGTGTGCTTTGGTGGGTGGATGTGCTGCATGCACTGGGTCAGTCAATCTGTAGTTAGTCTGGTGTGGTGGTCTGTGGTGGTCCTGCTGCATTGCGTCCAACATCTACAGAGTCTGGTGTGGTCTAGCTGTACTCTCCTATTGTTACATATGCTCTGGGGGGGGGGGGGTCTTGCTACATTAGACAACCGCTATGCATCTCCTCAGGCCTGTGTGTGTGTGTGTGTGTGTGTGTGTGTGTGTGTGTGTGTGTGTGTGTGTGTGTGTGTGTGTGTGTGTGTGTGTGTGTGTGTGTGTGTGTGTGTGTGTGTGTGTGTGTGTGTGTGTGTGTGTGTGTGTGTGTGCGTGCGTGTCAGTGGCAGTCTGTGGCATTTAACATTTGTTTTTTTCTGACATGATACTTGAATTTTCCCTATACCCATCATGAGGTCACTACAACCTAGCCTACAAATCAAAGTTTATAACGTAGGTCGAGAGATACATTGGAGTAATCAAGGAGTGTAAGTCCAAACTAATGACGAGAGTTTCTATTGTACAAATTCAGGTAGATCCCTCCCCATTTCTTTTGCCTCCGTTTCAGAAAAGTTTTCCAACAGAATCGGCGGAATTAATAAACCCCTGATCACCCGCAACCACAGTTCACTTTCATAGCAGCCAAATACAGCATCATCGCTTTGCTCATTGTATACAGTGCATTCGGAAAGTATTCACACCCACTGACTTTTTCCACAATTTGTTATGTTACAGCCTTATTCTAAAATGGATTAAACACTTTTTCCCCCTCATCAATCTACACACAATACCCCATGATGACAAAGCAAAAACAGGTTTTTAGAAATTGTAGGAATGTATTAAAAATAAAAATAGAAATAACTAATTTTACGTAAGTATTCAGACCCTTTGCTAGGAGACTCGAAATTGAGCTCAGGTGCCTCCTGTTTCCATTGATCATCCTTGAGATGTTTCCACAGCTTGATTGGAGTCCACCTGTGGTAAATTCAAATTGATTGGACATGATTTAGAAAGGCACATACTTGTCTATATACGATCTCACAGTTGACAGTGCATGTCAGAGCATAAACCAAGCCATGAGGTCAAAGGAATTGTCCGTGGAGCTCCGAGGACTGTGTTGAGGCACAGATCTGGGGAAGGGTACAAAAAAATGTCTGCAACATTGAAGATCCCCTAGAACACAGTGGCCTCCATCACCAAGACTCTTCCTAGAGTCATCCTTCAGGACAAGTCTCTTAATTTCCTTGACAGGTCCAGCCAGTGCCCGGAATTGAACCCGATCGAACATTGCTGGAGAGACCTGAAAATAGCTGTGCAGCAACGCTCCCCATCCAACCTGACAGAGCTTGAGAAGATCTGCAGAGAAAAATGGGAGAAACTCCCCAAATACAGGTGTGCGAAGACTGTAGTGTCATACCCAAGAAGACTCAAGGAAAATATATTTTATATTTGAGATTCTTCAAAGTAACCACCCTTTGCCTTGATGACAGATTTGCACACTCTTGGCTTTCTCTCAACCAGCTTCATGAGGTAGTCACCTGGAATGCATTTCAATTACAGGTGTGCCTTGTTAAAAGTCCATTTGTGGAATTATTTCCTTCTTAATGTGTTTGAGACAAGTTGTGTTGTGACAAGGTAGGGGTGGTATACAGAAGATAGCCCTATTTGGTAAAAGACTGTCCATATTTACTTTAAGACATGAAGGTCAGTCAATCCGGAATATTTCAAGAACTTCCAAAGTTTCTTCAAGTGCAGTCGCAAAAACCATCAAGCGCATTGAGGACCGCCACAGGAAAGCAAGACCCAGAGTTACCTCTGCTGCAGAGGATAAGTTCATTAGCGTTACCAGACTCAAGAATTGCAGCCCAAATAAATGCTTCACAGAGTTTAAGTAACAGACACATCTCACCATCAACTGTTCAGAGGAGACTGCGTGAATCAGGCCTTCATGGTTGAATTGCTGAAAAGAAACCATTACTAAAGGACACCAACAAGAAGAAGAGACTTGATTGGGCCAAGAAACATGAGCAATGGACATCAGACCGGTGGAAATCTGTCCTTTGGTTTGATGAGTCCAAATTTTTGATTTTTGATTCCAACCGCTGTGTCTTTGTGAGACGCAGAGCAGGTGAATGGATGATCTCTGCATGTGTGGTTCCCACCGTGAAGCATGGAGGAGGTGTGATGGTGTGGGGGTGCTTTGCTGGTCACACTGTCTGTGATTTATTTAGAATTCTAGGCACACTTAACCAGCATGGCTACCACAGCATTCTGCAGCGTTACGGCATCCCATCTGGTTTGCACTTAGTGGGACTGTGATTTGTTTTTCAACAGGACAATGACCCAACACCACCATGCTGTGTAAGGGCTATTTGACCAAGAAGGAAAGTGATTCATCAGATAACCTGGCCTCCCCAATCACCCGACCTCAACCCAATTGAAATGGTTTGGGATGAGTTGAACCGCAGAGTGAAGAAAAAGCAGCTAACAAGTGCTCAGCATATGTGGGAACTCCTTCAAGACTGTTGGAAAAGCAGTTCCAGGTGAAGATGGTTGAGAGAATGCCAATAGTGTGCAAAGCTGTCATCAAAGCAAAGGGTGGCTATTTTGAAGAATCAAAATGTTGTTTAACACTTTATTGGTTACTACATGATTCCATATGTGTTATTTCATAGTTTTGATGTCTTCACTATTATTCTACAATGTTGAAAATAGTAAAAATAAAGAAAAACCCTTCAATGACTAGGTGTGTCCAAACTTTGGACTGGTACTGTGTTATGTGAATTTTGTTATCAATGTTCATAAACTTCAATTAATCTACTCAGTCTGCAACCTAGAGTTTGTAAGATTCTGGTTGAATGAAGCAGACAAGAGTCCCAGCTTACAATAATCAAAGTGTTTATTCACAAGAACGTTCTAGTCCGTGGTACAAAAACATTCATTTTATACTGGCTCCTTACGCACATACCTTCACACACAAACAGTAGATATCCTACGCACATACATACAAGTTCAAATCTTAAACTACGCCTTGCTCAGATGGTCTGTGTTTTTCCACTATACAGATACATTGTTAAATCTGCAACATGTTTCATAATTTTCTGCAAGCCAAACAGTTTCTCCCCTCCACGGGTGGAGACAGAATGTCCTGTAAGGAACACAGTGTTACAACTTGTCTGTCAATAGCTCCTCTTATCATTTGTTTCCCACTTGCACCCTGCTTACATACTAAAAAGGAACAAAAGGTCCTTGTTCTAATTCTGACTAAAACTACACACATCATCCGATTATAGTTTTATGATGCAAATACATTTCATACAATTATATGGTTTCAGAGTGGAATTATTTCATCTTTATCTTTCAACATATACATTATTTTATCATAATGTCTATACACACAGAAGACAATCACATTATGATACACAATAGGCACCAAAAGACCCATGTATTGAATGTAGTCTTACGACTCACTTTTGAGACATGCTACTAATTAGCTTTTGACAAATAGCTTTTGACTAATTAGTAGTAACTTTTGACTGGTACTGTATATACATTTGCAAACATTTCTAAAAAACCTATTTTTGCTTCGTCATTATGGGGTGTGGTGTGTAGATTCAATCCATCCATCCAATCCATGTGTACAGTCATGCAGTACAGTGTACAGTACAGCAAGCAGTTTAGCAGTTAAACTGTGGGGCCCGGTGGCAATAAATTTATAAAAACTGAAAGCTTACCTTGACTTGAAAAAGTTGCCGTGTTGAATAGCCTTAGGCAGCTCGCTAACATAAATAACATGAATCTCTGTTTGAGTCAGGCTAAATTAGCCACATTAGGTAAATTAAGAAGAAGAAAATAAAACAAAATATAGCTAGCTCTCTTTCTCTCTGCTGCTGCTTCTCCTTAATTTTTTAAATGAATGAATTTGTTCAAAACAGTTAAACTACTCACCACACTTTATGCCCTGCTGTGCTAGCTTTCTGTAGCTTATGCTTTCACCACTAGATTCATTCTCGGAACCTTTTTCCTGTTTCTCCAGTTTTACCTTTTGCCTCCAGAACCTTCACAAATCTTATGTTGAGTGTGCGGTAGATTCTGCCTATATCGTATAGTCTTATCTTAAAAGGAAAACTTGTTTATGTTTCACTATTTCTATTTTTATGAAATTCACTGAGTAGGATGGTCATCCCCTTTCTCTGAGGATCCTCCACTGGTGTATGTGTCACCATGGTATCAGTAGAGTCTCGGGGAACTGGCTGTCTTCTAAAAAGGACTCGCTAACATAGCGAAATGGAATTGTTCCGAATGCAGAACACCCCCACCTACATGTCCTCGACAGTTCATCTTTCCCCTCTTCCCCTATCCTCTCCTCTCATCCACCCTCCCTCTCTCCCTTCCTACTCTCTATTCTCTTCTCCCCCTCTCTCATTCCGTGCTCTTGTCCATCTCTCTCCCATCCCCACCTCTCTTCCTCCATTTTGACATCCCTCGTTCTCCGCACCATCAGGTGGGAGCACACGTGTCCGTGGCTGCATCGCCAGGAACTTTTCATCCATCCATCCAGCCAGCCAGCCAGTGTGTATAAGAGACAGGAGACATCCAGACCGATGGCTGATAGATTGGCATTTTACTGAGACCTGTGGATGAAGACACGTTTCCCAAATTAATACGGGATTAAGATATAAATCTAAGCAGAAATCAGACTCTCATCAGTGACCTTAGATGACAGGTGTACCTTAGGCTAGATGACAGGTGAATTTACCTGGCAACCCCCCCCCCCCCCCCCCACATCCCCTATGACCACAAGCCTGTCGTTCTATCCATCTGTCCCTTAGGTGAGTGAGGATTGGGTAGAGTAGGTTAGAGGGCTCAGAAGATACAGTACAGCAGATGTGTGGTGTGAAATTGTGTTTACGGGATGAATTCAAATACAGTTTGGGATTGTGGATAAATAGGGCACGCACTACAAATCCTCTGAAATGGGTCCAACTGGCCTCATATTCTACCCCAAAAACCTGTCCTCCCACATTTAGGCTATGGCTTCTACAAACAACTAAACTGTTTTATACTGTACAATACCAGACCACCAAGACTAGACTGCTTACACAGACTTCCTCATACTGTAGTACAGAATACGATTGCCCCACACTTTAATACCAACTAGAAAGGGTCATAAAAAATATAAAAAAGGGTATGCCTTGCTTCAGCTGTCAAAAAATATTTTTATGTTAACGGAAGACATTATTGTTTCCGTCCAGTCGGCACGCTCTAAAGATTGATGGCGTTTCTAGCTTAAACAGTTGAAAAGGAGTAGTGGTCCAAATAATAATAATAACTATAATAATAAGTCAGAAGTATGTCAAAGAGCTAGAGTGGTCTTGCTGAAGAAGTCACATTAACTATCCTACTCTTAAAATCCATCACCCAAGTTTCTTATACCAAATAGTTTCACTGCACCAAATCTGTCTTCATTGGCTGCAATACTGTACATTCATAATGGTCTCTACATGTTCCAGCTCTTTCACCCAAGCATGCACACACTCTCCCTCTCTCCTCTACTGTCCTGTGTTTATTAGGCAGTTAACCCACTGTTCCTAGGCCGTCATTGAAAATAAGAATTTGTTCTTAACTAACTTGCCTAGTAAAATAAAGGTAAAATAAAATTTAAAAAATTAACCTGTATGCACCATACACCACTGAGACACACAGCCACGGACTTCACAACTGGATTAAAACCTTCTCGTAAAAGCCAATCAATTCATTTGTTAATTAATCTGATGAGCGCATTCCTGCTTTTGTCCATTGATCCCCACCCCCCACCCCCGGCCGAGCTCTGAATGAAAGTGTCATTCAATTCCAATTTCATCTCCTGATCTCTTTTCAAAATTGATCGCAATACGCCCGGTCTAGCACAAAGTGATATTGAGAGAGGGAATGATATGGAGATGGAAATGTATTTGATCAAAAATAAAGTGAGGGGAGTGTGTCCTAGTGTTGAGGTGGTGTAGAGAGGGAATAGAGGAGTGGAGTGGTGATTGAACTGAGACAACCACATATAACAGTCAAAGTAAGTCAACTTTTCCTCAACAAAGCAGCTATTAGCAAAGTCATTGCTAGTAAGAAAAGACAAGTCTAAGTGCAAGAAAGGCGAGTACTGTCTAGCACACCTCCTTGTTTCCTTTTTCTTCCAGCTAGAACTGAGGGACTTTGAAGGGGACATATGGTATGTAGAGTGTTCATGTTGCCATGATGAGCAGAAGGCAAGGTAAGATTTATTCCAGTACACACCAAAGACATTATAGTGACAACCTGTCCAGTCGTTTCACTGATCCGTATTCACGACGGAGAGAATCCTACATAAGTATATTGCCCAGTCAATCAGCCACAGTATCAGCCCTCATTTGCCCCTGTGTCTGGCATCTCTGTGTTCTGTGCTGTCTGCTGGCTGGTCATTGAGAGGCCAGCTACCTGCTGTGGTGCTTCAAGCCCTCTTGGTCATTTGCTCTCACAAACACTTCTCACCGTCAGCTCTGCAGAGGATTAATGGGTGTGTCTCTCAACTCTCTGCTTTCTCCGATCTCTCCTTTCCCACATTCCTTCTGTCCTCCTCTCTGACTCCTCTGGTTTATTTGTTGAATCTGTTGTTCTCTTTCCTTTTCCTCTCTATCGCTCTCTTTTCTCTCTTGTCTCTCCATCTCAGCTTTTTCTATCAAGAGGTCAACAAGGAGAGGGAAACTGAGCTAAGGGTTAGGTGAGAGCAGGGAAGGAGAGGAGGAGTAAAGTGAATATTCTTATACTACACCAGGGGTAGGCAACTAGATTCAGCTGTGGGACAATTTTTGTCGGAGCAGATGGTCGGGGGCCCAATACATAATTATAATAATTTGTACACTGCAAATTGACCACAACTAAGCCAGAAAAAAGAGATTGCATTTGAAAAATAACAATTTCATACCTTGATTACATTGAAACACGATCACGTTTCTTTTTTATTCATGGGAGTACTAGGCAGCAGATGTCCTCAATTAAACACATTTTCTGCTGAATTCATGGAAATTGAACAGTCTTTTTTGTTAAACTAAAAACTTTGGGGGACCCCAAAAAAATCACTTGCGGGAAGGTTTTGGCCCATGTTGCGCACCCCTGCACTACATGCTTGCTGGTTGCCCTTAACCTTACCTCAACAAGAGACCGTAGCCTTGTGTCTCAAGGTCACCCACCTGATTTGTGGGGCGGGGTGGGGGTGGGGGGCCTGTGGGTTGTTGTGTAGCTGTTCTTACACAGTAAGTGTCCTCTTGCTCAGTGCAATCCGATATCCTCCCAGGTCCCCGTCTCTATTCCCATTCTCCCCCAGCTCCTCTCCTGGCACACCTATATAGAGGAAGACACAAAGCAATTAGTGGGCCAAGGTGTGTACCAATTGGCTTTACACGGAGTACCTTTCCCCTGAGGAGTGTGCTGTCGTGTCGTCTTCCTCCCGGCTGGTCACTGAACTCTCACACTTTCTATTCTCATAGTTTCTACAGATCGTAAATTAAAGATAAACATTTTTGATCGATTGACTATGACTTTTCAAATCACCCAGTATTGGTATCTGCAACGTTAGCTCCAGGTAAATGTTGCTCTTCAGCCATTCCTGGACCTGTGACCAAAACGAGCTACATATGGACAGTACCAAAATAAGTGTTCGAATGACTCTGCCTCCTCGCAGCAAAATCTGCAGAGCTGGGAAGGTTGTATCCCCCATATACAGTATATAGCATTCTATTGGTTGCAAGAATTTTGTATAATAATTTAAATTGAAATATTCAAAGTTTTAAATCCAGCGACGTTTTGCATGTCAATTCATAAACTATGTGCCATGGAATCTAGCTTGTATGGCTCCCTGGGAGAACCCCCCCCACCCCCTTTAGCGCCCCTCCCCCCGCCAACAAAACATTTTTATTCAGACATTTGGAACAACACAAATAAATAATCATAACATATAAAAATATATAAATATAAAAATATATACAAAAATAAGACTCATGAATATCAAAAAGATGTAACAAAGACAAATAGAAACGAATTGGAGTATATAAATAAAAATAAAAAGAATCGAATTATTAAACAATTACCCTATTGCTAACAAAAAACACAAAACTAAATTGCACAAATCCTATATCTCACAAATACACAAATAGAATAACACACTTATAAAGAAAGGAACCTGATTATTACACTATTGCACTTCAAACACGAAACACACAATCTAAACTGAAAAACTAATTGCATTACTACTGTACAAAGATAGAAGTGCGCTATTTGATAGATTTCCCCGCTCCCTCTATCTCGGGCTTCCACTTGGGGAGACCTGAGGTCAACCTATCCCCGCCCCCTCACCATCTCGTACTTCTGAGTGAGAGACCTTCCCAGGCAGTAGCCTGCCTAGCTCACAAACTAGAATCAGGGCACCCACTCCGACAAGATTAATTGACCCACAGTCCCACACGGTGACGTGATATCATTGACATGACGTGTAAATGAGCGATAGATTACCGATTCCGCAAATGTCACCACACCAAATTATTATTATTTATTTTTATTTAGTTTTTGTGCAGGCGCCCCGAGCCACCTCCGGCAACATGCCGCCCTGATTTAATGAACCATTCGCAGTTTCACTGTGCCGGTCGTGTACCAGTCGCTGATACCTAAATCCGCCACTGCATGGAATCGGTGCATCGCAAATCTCTTCCCAACTATTTTGCAATCTAAATGGCACATCTGTCAATTTTGGTCCTTAAATGAAACTGGTATATATTTTGATTTATCACAATTTTCATTAACCTGTTAGTGATCCCTTCACGCGCCAATCCCTTTAGCAGGATCGATTTGACAACATCCAGTGAATTTGCAGAACGCCAAATTCAAACTACAGAAATATCAAGATAACCGAAAATATAAGTGTAATACATCAAAATAAATCTTAACTTCTTGTTATCTTCTTTGGGTAGGGGGCAGTATTTTCACGTCCGGATGAAAACTGAATGAAACTGTTTGAATGATGTCTTTGAGTTTAACAGAACTCATATGGCAGGCAAAAACCTGAGAAAAAAATCCAACCAGGAAGTGGGAAATCTGAGGTTGGTCGATTTTCAACTCAGCTCCTATTGAAGATACAGTGGGATATTGGCAATGTTGCACTTCCTAAGGCTTCCACTAGACGTCAACAGTCTTTAGAACCTTGTCTGATGCTTCTACTGTGAAGTGGGGCCGAAGGAGAAGGGAATGAGTAGGGTCTGCCATGAGCTGACCATGGGCTTTCACATGAGAGGGAGCTCTGTTCCATCGCATTTCTGAAGACAATGGAATTCTCTGGTTGGAACATTATTGAAGATTTATGTTATAAACATCCTAAAGATTCATTCATTACATCGTTTGACATGTATCTACTGACTGTTACGGAACTTTTTGACATTTCGTCGGCTTTTAGTGAACGCGCTTCGTGACTTTGGATTTCTTTACCAAACGAGCTAACAAAAGTAACTATTTGGACATAAATGATGGACATTACTGAACAAAACAAACATTTCTTGTGGAAGTGGGAGTCCTGGGAGAGCATTCCGACAAAGATCAGCTAAGGTAAATAAAGATTTATAATACTATTTATGACTTTTGTTGACTGCATAATATGGCGGATATATCTGTGTCTTTTCTTTTTCCGTAAAGCTTTTTTGAAATCTGACACAGCGGTTGCATTAAGGAGAAGTGTATCTAAAATTCCATGCATAACAGTTGTATCTTTTAGCAATGTTTATTATGAGTATTTCTGTAAATTGATGTGGCTCTCTGCAAAATCAAAGGATATTTTGGAACTTCTGAACGTAAGGCGCCAATGTAAACTCAGATTTTTGGATATAAATATGAACTTTACCGAACAAAACATACATGTATTGTGTAACATGAAGTCCTATGATTGTCATCTGATGAAGATCATCAAAGGTTAGTGATTCATTTTATCTATGTTTCTGCTTTTTGTGAATCCTCTCTTTGGCTGGAAAAATGGCTGTGTTATTCTATGACTAGGCACTCACCTAACATAATCGTTTGGTTTGCATTCGTCATAAAGCCTTTTTGAAATCGGACACTGGCTGGATTCACAACAAGTGTATCTTTAAAATGGTGTAAAATACATGTATGTTTGAGGAATTTTAATTATGGGATTTCTGTTGTTTTGAATTTGGCGCCCTGCAGTTTCACTGGCTGTTGAAGAGGTGGGACGCTATCGTCTCACATACCCTAGAGAGGAAATTGCACAAAGTAGGGGGGTAGGCTTAAGAGGTTAATTAATTTTTCAAAAGAAAAACATCAACCAATTTCTAAAGACTTTTGACATCTAGTGGAAGCCATAGGAACTGCAACCAGGTTCCTATTAAATAGGGCTTTCAATAGAAAAACAATGGGAAATACTATGACCTCAATTATTTTTTCCTGGATGGTTTGTCCTTGGGGCTTCGCCTGCCAAATCAGTTCTGTTATACTCACATACATTATTCAAACAGTTTTAGAAACTTTAGAGTGTTTTCTATCCGAATCTACCAATTATATGCATATCCTAGCTTCATATCCTAGCTTCTGGGCCGTACCTTATCAAAGTCAGCTATGAATGCCAGGAATGGTTTCCCAGTTTTTTCATAGAGTTCTATTGTTTCCAGAACTTGCCTTATATTATCTCCATCGTATCGTCCATGTAAAACACCTGTCTGATTATGATGAATAACATCTGACATTAACTTTTTAATTTGGCTTTTGCATGAGTCTTTCTGTACAGCTGTTCATTTTACATTATTAAATAGGAAATCCATACAATTAGCGTCGGTTAGTAGAGATGGAGGAGACTGAAATGAAAACATATTCAAAATATAATTTGGTGTTTCATGGGTGACTACATCATTTGTAACAAGTTTCAGTTTTGGTAGCATATAAATAATTTGGTGCATTTATTCCCATATTTCATCCAATTCGCTTTATTTTTATGATATATTACACGGGATCTTTCTTGAATAAGTTCCTCCATTTCTTTTTGTTTTTCCTCAAACCTATTCTGTACTGTTAGTCCTTCCATTTCCTTTGTTAATATGGACTCTTTTGATCTAAATTGCTTTTGTTTTAGAGTACTGAATTGCATGGCCTCTAAAGGCACATTAAAAGTGTCCCAATAAAGGGATCTGCTGTACCTACAGTATGTTATGTCATAAAAAACAAGTAATAAATTCTTCTTAGTTAAAAAAAGTTATCATCTAATAGGCTTTGATTAAATTTCCAATATCCTCGCCCGCGTGGAAATTATGTAAGACTAATATATATGCCAATTATGTGATGGTCCGACCGCATTATATCCCCTATCAACACCTTTTAAAACTTTTGGTACCAGAGAGAATTACATAAAAAAGTAACCAAGACGACTAGCTTGGTTGAGCCTCCGCCATGTAATGTCACTAGGTCAGGATATTTAAGCCTCCGTATATCCACTAGATCCAATATATCCATGACATTCGTGATTTCCTTAAGTGTATGAGGGTGATTTCCTTTATGGTCCATAGAGGTATTTAATACCGTATTATAATCTCCCACCATAATAATAGTATTGTACTGCTTGTAGGGTTGATAAATTATTATCTATATTTTCAAAGAAGCATGGATCATCATTATTTGAACCGTACAGGTTAATGAGCCAAATCTGTTTATGGTCCAATAACATTTTTTAAATCACGTGTTTTTGTTGTCCCAGAGCAAGTCTGATTCCAGTCACTGTGTCTGAGAGACAAGGTTTAGACCAGACCCAGACATGAATAGAGTTAACATGCACCAGGCAGTCCAGACTATATCAATTTCAAAGCCATTATGCCTTTCAAATGGGCCATAAAACTGCAATACAGGTTGGCCTCCAGGAAGAGTAGCTGCTGCTTCAGCAACAGCTAATGGGGATCCATTTTTTACAAAAAAAATTAAATACAGTCCATCCATACAACCTCCCTGTCTCTCTCTCCATCCATTTGATAGCAGAATTCCCTGGATCAATTAACATACCCAAATTAGTCTCCACAATATTCCACTTTGGCTAAATGTCTCAATTAGATATCTGCACGTTTATCTCATTGTTTTGAAAGACTATTTCAAGCTCCATCCTCGCAAATGATTTGCTTTTATGAAGTTAAGCTGCCGTCAATTAAGGCTTGTTTGATCTCCTCTCTCGCCAGGCCAATATTAATGAGCCTCTTTAGTGTCAGCACCTGCGGAGGGTGGAGCTCTGGCTGTCACTAATTACACACTAATTAGGCCTAATCCCAGACTTCTTAACGATCCAGGTGTGCCAGGGATCACGTGTTTTTGTTGCCGCTGCACTTAATTACTTGACCATTAAAAACTAGGGATTTACAGGTTGCTGCTGGGAAGAGTTTATTTAGGCTGTACTAGCTCCAATAGGCTGTTGGATGTTTGTTTTGTGGGCTGTGTGTACTCTGGTTCCATCTGGGTGTTTTGGATCTACACAGATGGTGTCTTCCTCTAGTTTATCTGATGTAGTTTGGATGGTTGAGAAAGTGTTGGAGTTGTAACAGAATAATCCCAGAACAAAGGCTTACGAAATGTATGTAGGTGAGTTTGCAAAGGTGCACCTTTGTGCCTGCGTGCTTCTCCGTATGAGAGAGAGAGAGAGAGAGAGAGAGAGATCTGTTCCTGTCCTGTCCTCCTGGAAAAAGAGGTAGAGAGAGAAGGCAGAAGATATGTTAGAGAGATTACCCGTAAGAGGTGAACAGAGGGGGATTACAGGAATCAGTTGACCTAGGGAGCAGCCATTAAAGCAAAACTAATTACCCGGCAATGACCCTGAAGATAGGAGCCAGAGACACAGCTCCGGTTCCAGCTCCCACGGGCTCCGACAGAGACAGAGTCCATCAACATGATGTACTAGGGTAGGGTTCCCCAAATGGAGGCCATGATTTTATTTCCCCCCCCAAGTTTTCTGAAACAAAAATAATAATATTTTGGATTGTTGAACATAAGACTATAAAACGCTAGCAAATCAGCTCCAAATGATTTTACTTTAGGAAATCAAGGTATTTCCATGCATAATAGAGATATACAGTATGTATACAAATGTAAGCAATATTTGAAATTATTGTTTTAGTCAAATGCTATATCTGTTTGGGCTTCTTACTGTCTATTAGCAGTCTCCAAATTATTTGCAATTATGTTCCGGCCTCCTGACCATCCGCTCAATAACAAAATTGTCCTGCGGCTGAATTTAGTTGATGATCCCTGTACTAGGTGGCTATTGGAAATGGCTAATCACCTAAATTTAGAAGGAGGATGTTGTCTCCAAAGAGACTTCTTCTCTAACCTGTAGTCACAGGCTGTGTTGCAATAATCTCAAATAGGTTCCATACCTCTTTGCCTACATGTAGCCACTGATCTCAGGAGAAGAGAACTTTTGCACAAATGCATCTAAGGTATTGTAGAATTCCAAATCATCCCCTAGAGACCCTCTCCAACCATGTAGATTTGAATTGACTGGATAAATGTAATGTCAAAATTTCAAATTGCATGATGAACACAAATGTCAAAGGATACACCTTTTAAAATGAGCATTCACAAAAGAGGAGACTTTTGACATGGTCTCCTTTCCTTGTTGACTTTACATCATGACCGTCTATGAAAAAACTAGATGTATCTCAACCATATCAGAGTCTATAAAATATGAGTCTATCAGAGTCTATAAAATACTATTTGGGACACAGTCTTGAGGAGTAGTGCCATCTAAGAGCCTTTGGTCAAAGCATCATTAAAAAGGCCCCATTCAAGGTCCTGTGTTTCTAGGAGCTGCTTCTGTGTATTATTGGTCGCAGGGGAGCAGGGCCCAGTTGCATAAAACATCTTAAGTTAACTTCTTATGGCTGGGGGGCAGTATTGAGTAGCTTGGATGAATAGATATGCATATTATTAGTATATTTGGATAGAAAACACTCTGAAGTCTCTAAAACTGTTTGAATGATGTCTGTGAGTATAACAGAACTCATATGGCAGGCAAAAACCTGAGAAAGAATCCAACCAGGAAGTGGGAAATCTGAGGTTTGTAGGTTTTCAAGTCTTAGCCTATCCAAAATACAGTGTAACAATTGGTCCGATTGCACTTCCTAAGATTTCCACTGGAGGTCAACAGTCTGTAGAACCTTGTTTCAGGCTTCCACTGTGAAGGGGAAGTGAATAAGAGCTGTTTGAACCAGGTGTCTGGCAGAATGCCATGAGCTATGTCTCGCATGCTACCGTGAAAGCGAGCTGCGTTCCCTTTAATTTCTGAAGACAAAGGAATTTTCCGGTTGGAACATTAACCTCTGATCTACCCATCCCGGATCCGGGAGCATAATCATTGCCTCAGCTGCGTTATGCTAATTAGTTTGTCACGCCCTGGCCTTAGTATTGTGCCTTAGTATTGTGTTTTCTTTTATTTTGGTCAGGCCAGGGTGTGACATGGGTATTTATGTGTTGTGTTTTTTCAAAAAAAAAATTTGTAGGTTATAGGATTGTGGTTAGTGGAGTTGTCTAGGAAAGTCTATGGTTGCCTAGAGTGGTTCTCAATCAGAGGCAGGTGTTTATCGTCTCTGATTGGGAACCATATTTAGGCAGCCATATTCTTTGAGTATTTCGTGGGTGATTGTTCCTGTCACTGTGTTTGTTGCACCAGATAGGGTTGTTTTGTTTTTTCATGTTTCTTGTTTTGTATATTGTTCGTATTTTTCATATTTTATTAAAGATGTATAAAGATAACCACGCTGCATTTTGGTCCTCTTCTCTTTCGATGGAAGAAAACCGTAACAGCAGCAGACAGAAATCTTCCTACAAAATCTTCCTATTCATGAAAATCACAAATGAAATATATTGAGACACAGCCTTTTGTTAATCACACTGTGATCTCAGATTTTCAAAATATGCTTTACAGCCAACGCTAGACAAGCATTTGTGTAAGTATATCATGCTATGCTAAGTTTATCATGCTATGCTAGTCTCTGCTGGCAGCAGGCAACATTTTCGCGAAAATAAGAAAAGCAATCAAATTAAATGATTTACCTTTGAAGAACTTCAGATGTTTTCACTCAGGAGACTCCCAGTTAGATAGCTGTCACTCCCTGGTCTAAGTATTTTGTGTTTTTCTTCATGTATTGGGTCAGGCCAGGGTGTGGCATGGAGTTTTTGTATTGTGGTGTGTTTTGTCTTGGGGTTTTGGTGTGTATGTATTTGGGATTGTAGCTAGTGGGGTTATCTAGCAAAGTCTATGGCTGTCTGGAGTGGTTCTCAATCAGAGGCAGGTGCTTATCGTTGTCTCTGATTGGGAACCATATTTAGGCAGCCATATTCTTTGAGTTTGTCGTGGGTGATTGTCCTTAGTGTCTTTGTTCCTGTCTCTGTTAGTTTACACCAGTATAGGCTGTTTCGGTTTTCATTACGTTAAGTTTGTTGTTTTGTAGTGCATTGTATTGATTCGAGTTTTACGTTTTCATTAAACATGGATCGCAATCTACACGCTGCGTTTTGGTCCGACTCTCGTTCATCACACCTAGAAAACCATAACAACAGCAAATGTTCCTTTTTTCCAAAAATATTATTTTTGTAGGCGAAATAGCTCCCGTTTGTTCATCACATTTGGCTGAGAAATCGACCGGAAAATGCGGTCACTACAACGCCAAACTTTTTTCCAAATTAGCTCCATAATATCAACAGAAACATGGCAAACATTGTTTAGAATCAATCCTCAAGGTGTTTTTAACATATCTACTCGATAATATATCCGTCGAGACAATTGGTTTCTCATAAGAAGCGATTGGAAAAATGGCTACCTCAGTACTTTACGCAAGATTTTCTGCGGGAGACATCATGTGACCACTTGCTAAATATGGTCCCTTACGGCTATTCTTCAACATAAATGCGTAAAAAGACGTCACAATGCTGTAGACACCTTGGGGGATACGTAGAAAACGTAAGCTCATTCGTAGCTCATTCACAGCCATATAAGGAGTCATTAGCATGAGGCGGTTTTAAAAAATGAGGCACTTCCTGGTTGGATTTGTATCTGGGTTTCGCCTGTAACATCAGTTCTGTTGCACTCACAGACTATCTTTGCAGTTTTGGAAACGTCAGTGTGTTTTCTATCCAAAGCTGTCAATTATATGCATAGTCGAGCATCTTTTCGTGACAAAATATCTGGTTTAAACTGGGAACTTTTTTTTATCCAAAAATTAAAATACTGCCCCCTAGTCGTAAAAGGTTAAGGAAGATTTATGATAAAACCATCCTAAAGATCGATTATATACATTGTTTGACATGTTTCTACGAACTCTAATATAACTTTTCTGACTTTTCGTCTGGACCTAGTGCTCGCGCCTTGTGAAATTGGATTTGTGAACTAAACGTGTGAACAAAAAGGAGGTATTTGAACATAAATGATGGACTTAATCGATCAAAACAAACATTTATTGTGGAACTGGGATTCCTGGGAGTGCATTCCGATAAAGATCATCAAAGGTAAGTGAATATTTATAATGCTATTTCCAACTTCTGTTGACTCCACAACATGGCGGGTATCTGTATGGCTTGTTTTAGTCTCTGAGCGCTGTGCTCAGATTATTCCATGGTGTGCTTTCGTTATAAAGCTTTTTTGAAATCTGACACAGCAGTTGCATTAAGTTGCACAAAACATTTTAAGGTGAACTTCCCCCTTAAATTTAAGTGAGGGTGTGCATGAGGTCCCTTAAGTGCTTCATTCAGTATGGATATCAATGGAAACAGCTTTTAGGTGTATTGCTAGCTAGGTGTATAGCTAGGCCTTTCTAGCCCTTTCTGGGAAGGGGGTTCCGCTAGCAGAACACCTGGCCTACAGCCAGTGAAATTGCAGGGCGCTAAATTCAAACAGAAATCTCATAATTACAATTCCTCAAACATACAAGTATTTTACACCATTTTAAAGATAATCTTCTTGTTAATGCAACCACAGTGTCCGATTTCAAAAAGGCTTTATGGCGAAAGCACACCATGCGATTATGTTAGGACAGCGCGTAGCCACAAAAACCATACAGCCATTCTCCAGCCAAGGAGAGGTGTCACAAAAGTCAGAAATAGTGTTAAAATGAATCTGTTACCTTTGATGATCTTCATCTGATGGCACTCCCAGGTCTCCATGTTAGACAATAAATGTTTGTTTTGTTCGATAAAGTTAATCTTTATGTCCAAATACCTCCTTTTTGTTTGTGCGTTTAGTCCAGTAATCCAAATGCACAATGCGCGGGCACAAAGTCCAGACAAAAAGTCAAAAAAGTTCCATTAAAGTTCGTAGAAACATGTCAAACAATGTTTCTAATCAATCCTTAGGTTGTTTTTATCATAAATATTCAATCATGTTTCAACCGGACAATACTGTTTTCATTAGAAAGGAAAGGGAACGAACGTCGCGGGCACTGCCATGCGCGATAAACAACTCATGGCTTTCAGCTAAGCTACTTGCTTTGAGTGGTCTTATTCTCTCCCTTTTCACAATAGAAGCCTGAAACAACTTCTAAAGACTGTTGACATCTACTGGAAGCCTTAGGAAGTGCAATCTGACCCCAAAGACATGGATGTTCGATAGGCACTTCACTTGAAAACTTGAAAATCCCCACTTCCTGGTTGGATTTTTCTCAGGTTTTCGCCTGCCATATCAGTTCTGTTATACTCACATACATTATTTTAACAGTTTTGGAAACCTTAGAGTGTTATCTATCCAAATGTATATCTTAGCTTCTGGGTCTGAGTAACAGGCAGTTTACTCTGGGCACTCTTTTCATTCAAACTTCCCAATGCAGCCCCCTATCCCAAATAGGTTTTAAGTATGCCCTTACCTAAGGAAAACGACTAAGCAACGCCCTTAAAAAATTCCCTTGGGTAAGGGAAATTATTCCTTAAGATAAATCCTTAACTGAAACACTTAAGATGTTTTTCAACCGGGCCAAGAGCAGGAAGTGTGTTTGCAGAGACTTTACCTAAAGCGGATACGGGGTGGACTTTTGACGGAAATTGAGGGATGAGGCACCACTCACAACCCCACAACCCACAAATACTGTGTTATATTTAAAAGTGTTGTGGATCTACCTCATCGAAGGAAGAATGGAAGGAAGTAGGATAGTCATGTCAATTTTAATGGTTTGAGACACAGAAAGATATTTCACTCTTTATCCTACTACTTTGCCTGAGCAATGTAGCTAAGGTGGTGCTTGTAATCAATTGACGAAACACAATAGAACTGGAGACGCGCTTTGGGAGTGTTTCCAATTATCTGGGATGTTGTTAAACTGACTTTGCTATCAAACCGTGCATTTTCAAGCCCAATAGATTTCACATATATTCACCTTCACCCTTAAAAGGTAGCTGATAGATCAACGTGGTATCATTGCTAAGCATCACGTTGTGAAACTTTTGCAAAAAGATGTATGCATAAACAATATGCATATAGATCTGTAATAAATCCCTTTGTCTATCAGAGTTAAACGTCTGTGTGAAACTAAAAACTACAGACAGATAACCTTGGAGAGTTCTCTATGGCGGCATCTTGCTGTCACACTCAATTCCCTTCAACAATCTCTCTTCTATAAAAAGACAAACGAACAAACAATAGCAAGTGAACAAGGGAGAGAGAATTAGAACAAGATGTTCCTAATTGAAACCTCATTTATTCTCGCCCGCATTCCTTCTCATTCCTTAACTGCTGCTATCAAACAATTAAAAGACGACTCTGCGTCAGGAGGTCAATATTTCCCCCTCTCTGAGACGATGAGCGGAAGTAAACATGAATTATACAATTGCATTCATGACCACACTGACATGTATAATTAATGAGAAGTAGCCCAAAGTAAATATGTCATCGTCATACAGTGTATACTGTACCGTACACACCCTTCCTGTGAAATCAGCCTTTAGTTGAGTCAGAAAACAATTATGTAAATGTATGTAAATGCATAACACCATTATTGTTAAGGTACGTTTACCCAATTGGTACTATTTAAACTACTGAGCTACTGTCCATGAATGCACATGAGAGCAATATCAGGGATAATTATAATACTGTGGAATTAGAGCAAGCTCCTCACCCTTTAGCACAGGGCACTGATGGCAGTGACAACAGTTGTACAGTTAGGGTACGTTTGACTGCTAAAGGTCCATAGAGGACAGTGTCTGGGTTCTGGATGTCCCCGGAAAGGCCTTGGTTGGATCAGGTCGGATTGGGGTAGGTCGGACTTATTCTCACTAGCCACAGAAGCACTGAGCCAAACTGTCTACCCTGCTATCCTCTCTTCTCTCTGCTCTCCTGATGATCTCTTCTCCTCTTCTCTCTGCCTCTCTTCTCCCCTGACACAGTGAAATTTAAATGTTTTATTAAAACTCATCCCATTAACACTGTCCCTTCCTCTAGTGAGATGCAGTGGGCTGGTGGAGAGATGCTGTAAGGATGTACTGTACCGACCCATACTATCTCTCTCTCTCGCTCTACCGTCCTCCGGCAATGACGGTACCCTGGGATCACAATCGGCAGCAGAGAGACATGTAATGTGATGAGGAGAGGGAGGGAGGGAGGGAGGGAGGGAGGGAGGGAGGGAGGGAAGAGGAGAGGGGTACTGGGTCAGCACTGCAGTGGTGATGGAGCTGTGTGAGGATAAGGAGGCTGGCTGGTGCAGCTGAAAGAAAGGGAGGGTAGGAGAGGAGGAGGGAGGCACAGACACACACTGAGAGACTGTGTTTTTTTAATATTATGTGAATGTGTGTGTTCGTGCGTGCGTGCGCGTGCCATACGTACGTGCATGCATGTGTGTGTGAGTCTGTCTGTCCATCCGTCTGTCTCTCTCTCTCTGTGTGCTCCATTCCCACAGAAGCGACCCAATCACTGAAAGAGCGAGGCCTGAGTCAAGGCTGTTTTTGCGGCTTGCTGGCCTGGAGGTAATCCTGTTCACTGAGGACCAACCAACACTTCTGGGGGGAATGGCAATGAGCCAAGGGGGAGGGCTGGGAGAGAGAGAGAGGCAGGAAAATAGGGCGAGAATGTGAGGTTGGGAGTTTGTAATGAGAACAAAGCATCATCAGCTCACCTCACTTCTCAGTGGGCTGATGCTGTTACCTAAGGTGCTGAGGTACAGAGCTTCTACTCACAGTCGCATTCAGGCGCAGGCACACACCCTCAAACGCAAACGCGCACATGCACGCACACACACACACACAGAGACACACACACACACACCATCTGTTCAGCTGCCCAATGTCAGATCTCTTTGAACCAGCAGTCCCTCACGGTACGGCCCCTCTAACTCCCCACCCCAGGCCCACTTAAACCCTAGCCTACTTCTGTTCCAGGTGGGTTCCCTACATTGGTGCTGGATTGGAGGACTGAAACCCAGAGGTGGAAAGAATACTGAAATATCCTACTCAAGTAGAAGAACTGTTACTATGATGACATTTTAGAACTACTCAAGTAAAAGTAAAAATAGGTCAATTAAAAAGTCTTCTAAAAGTAATTGAGTTATCAAAACATTAACCTTGACTGAGTTGCAATGAGGCACATCTGTATGTAAAAAAATATATACACTGCTCAAAACAATCAAGGGAACACTAAAATAACACATCCTAGATCTGAATGAATGAAATATTCTTATTAAATACTTTTTTCTTTACATAGTTGAATGTGCTGACAACAAAATCACACAAAAATTATCCATGGAAATCAAATTTATCAACTCATGGAGGTCTGGATTTGGAGTCTCAAAATTAAGGTGGAAAACCACACTACAGGCTGATCCAAATTTGATGTAATGTCCTTAAAACAAGTCAAAATGAGGCTCAGTAGTGTGTGTGGCCTCCACATGCCTGTATGACCTCCCTACAACTCCTGAGCATGCTCCTGATGAGGTGGCGGATGGTCTCCTGAGGGATCTCCTCCCAGACCTGGACTAAAGCATCCGCCAACTCCTGGACAGACTGTGGTGCAACGTGGCATTGGTAGATGGAGCGAGACATGATGTCCCAGATGTGCTCAATTGGATTCAGGTCTGGGGAATGGGCGGGCCAGTCCATAGCATCAATGCCTTCCTCTTGCAGGAACTGCTGACACACTCCAGCCACATGAGGTCTAGCATTGTCTTGCATTAGGAGGAACCCAGGGCCAGCATATGGTCTCACAAGGGGTCTGAGGATCTCATCTCGGTACCTAATGGCAGTCAGGCTACCTCTGGTGAGCACATGGAGGGCTGTGCGGCCCCCCCAAAGAAATGCCACCCCACACCATGACTGACCCACCACAAAACCGATCATGCTGGAGGATGATGCAGGCAGCAGAACGTTCTCCACAGTGTCTCCAGACTCTGTCACGTCTGTCACATGTGCTCAGTGTGAACCTGCTTTCATCTGTGAAGAGCACAGGGTGCCAGTGGCGAATTTGCCAATCTTGGTGTTCTCTGGCAAATGCCAAACGTCCTGCACGGTGTTGGGCTGTAAGCACAACCCCCACCTGTGGACGTCGGGCCCTCATTACCACCCTCATGGAGTCTGTTCCTGACCATTTGAGCAGACACATGTACATTTGTGGCCTGCTGGAGGTCATTTTGCAGGGCTCTGGCAGTGCTCCTCCTTGCACAAAGGCGGAGGTAGTGGTCCTGCTGCTGAGTTGTTGCCCTCCTACGGCCTCCTCCACGTCTCCTGATGTACTGGCCTGTCTCCTGGTAGCGCCTCCATGCTCTGGACACTACGCTGACAGACACAGCAAACCTTCTTGCCACAGCTCGCATTGATGTGCCATCCTGGATGAGCTGCACTACTTGAGCCACTTGTGTGGGTTGTAGACTCCGGCTCATGCTACCACTAGAGTGAAAGCACCGCCAGCATTCAAAAGTGACGAAAACATCAGCCAGGAAGCATAGGAGCTGAGAAGTGGTCTGTGGTCACCACCTGCAGAACCACTCCGTTATTGGGGGTGTCTTGCTAATTGCCTATAATTTCCACCTGTTGTCTATTCCATTTGCACAACAGCATGTGAAATGTATTGTCAATCAGTGTTGCTTCCTATGTGGACAGTTTGATTTCACAGAAGTGTGATTGACTTGGAGTTACATTGTGTTGTTTAAGTGTTCCCTTTATTTTTTTGAGCTGTGTTTATACTATTGACTCTTTAAAATAAAGCAATTCAAATGTATTGATAAACTAAACGCAATATAAAATAAAGTGCATAAACAATAATTCACACTCTCACTCACTCAGTGACCCATACAAGGCCAAATAGGGAGTTGCCAGGACATACTGGACATGCCTACAAGAATTTGATGTCAAATTAGCTCTAGAGGAAACAACAGAACCTCATGGAAATGTTAAAGGAATTAGCAAACCTTTGAGACTCCTGAATAGAAAAGGGGCTATAGATGTTGCAAGAGATTGATAAACTACAGGCTACATATACAGAATCCATTAGGTTATCAGTGTTCCTTAAAGGGAAACTTCACATCTTAAGCTTCATATTCATCATCTCCAGCACCACCCCAACATCAACGTATTTCCAATGGTGTGCGCCGTATGGTTTTGACCAATTGCGAGTAGGCCTACAAATGGTCTATTAATAGGTTGATGATGTCATTGGGCACGCTTACCTTTCTTTATCTTTTATACTACAAACATAGAAACTCGCCATTGTCATATATGTTGATGTTGGGCCAACGCCTTCCCTTCTCTCTGAACTTTCTGTTCTGTTTTAGCAGGAGCTGATTTTCAGTGAATTGAGTCTTTCCTGACTCGCTTTGCAGTGAAGAGAAGTCCAGCACAGCTAAATAGACGTTCATAGGCGGCAAAGGCAGGCAGGCCTGTGTTCAGCTTGAGACAGCTTCTTTATATATGGAAAGGAATGAAGCAAGTCCATCTATCTGACACACAGGCAAGGTACCCATCCAGCTCCCTTGTAACTTGTGACCTTTTGGGCAACAGTGATGTGGAGAAATCAGATGAATGCTGTCTCTGTTGCGCTGTCTCGTTCTCTGTCAAGATGATGCTTCAAAGCTGTATAGTGGTAAATACAAAACATATACAGTACATATTGAATATTTCTGCAAATTCTGCTTTGTGTGGCAACTTATTTGATCAAATCACTGACAATACAATAGCCCAAACACAGACTTTCCATACTTGTTATTCTCAGAGACTGAAGTGAGTTTTGTCAGATGTCCTCAGACATACAAAGTCCATGTCTATCTGTACCTATTGTGTAGACTCACACAGTTAAATCAACCCATTTATTGTTCTCTTTCACTTCACATACACACCCACTCAATTAAAAAAAGAATGATATAGACAAAACCTTACTTGAATGAATGCATCAATCATGAAGATTAATGTAATGAAAGATAGGGATAAAATTAGCTCTCAATGTGTCATGAATGGCATCATAAAGGTGTTATGAAAGCTTAGACACATTAACAGGCCCTAGTTATAGTCAAGTCAAGTCCATCTATGTGATGGAATAATGGGATATTTAGTTATTCATCTATGCATTTATATGTCATCTGAGTAATTCATACATCTGAGTAATCTAAACAAATATAGTTAGCTTAAAAAATAATACAATTTGACCCTGTCCTAATTTACACAGACAAAGTACATAGCTAAAAATCATAGGAATTTCCATTTATGTCATGACCAAGTAAGCTAATGTTAGCGAACTAGCTAGATAGTTCACTTGCTGATGTTAGCCTAGCTAATGTTGTTAGCTAACCAAGATGGCTCGCGTTAGCTTGCTGGCTAGCCACCACAACACATAGTGACAATGATGTGCTTGCCACAATAACGACTATCATCGGGTGGTGGTTTGCCATGTACCTAGCTAGTTAACTTAGGCTACAAGCTGATAAAGCCATCTATATCACAATTTTTGATCATTCATATCTAGTTATCTTACCTCCTATATCAGTGGAGGCTCCTCAGCGGAGGAAGGGGAGGACTATACTCCAGTGGATTTCAGTGGATCCAGTGGATTTCAAAAAAACAAAAATAGTAAAACATTTTAAAAGTTATCCTTTTGAGATAAAACTCAAAATCAAATAATTGGTTAAAACACTGTTTGCAATGAAGGTCTACAGTTGCCTCAACAGCACTCTGTAGGGTAACACCATGTTGTAGCCAGAGGACAGCTAGCTTCCGTCCTTCTCTGGGTACATTGACTTCAATACAAAACCTAGGAGGCTCATGATTCTCACCCTCTTCCATAGACCTACACAGTAATTACAACTTCCAGAAGACATCCTCCAATCTATCAGAGCTCTTGCAGCATCCGAATGAATCTAGCACCGAAAGCATAAGCTACAGTTAACTAGCACTGCAGAGCATACAATGTGGTGAGTAGTTAACGAGTTGTCTCAAAGAGAGAGAAAGACAATTATCGAACAGTTTTGAACAAATTAATTTCTTAAATGAAGGAGAGAGAGATTTTTACTTACGTTGCTAGCAAGTGCAGCTAGCTATTTTAACCTACTCAAACAGACAGATGCTATGTTAGCTAGCTGGCTATGACTTTCCAACACTGGAACTCTTCCAAGTCAAGGTAATCTTTTGGTTTTACAAATGTATTACCACTAGGGCCCGCCAGTGTAACTGCTAAAAGCTAGCAAGATGGCACCGACAGAGATGGTTGCCTCGCTTCGAGTCCTTAGGAAACTATGCAGTATTTTTTTTATTTTTAGGTATTATTTCTTATATTGTTAGCCCAGAAAATCTTAAGTGTTTTTACATCCATCCGGGAAGAACTATTGGATATCAGAGCAATGTCAACTTACATTACGACCAGGAATACGACTTTACTGAAGCGGATCCTTTGTTCGGACCACCACCCAGGACATTGGAGCTAATCCCAGCGGCCGACCCAAAACAACATCCCTTCAGAAGAGGTAGACAGAGCAGCCTCCTGGTCAGACTTTGAAAGCGTGCATGCCACCCACGGCTTCCGAGTATATTACTCGCCAATGTCCAGTCTCTAGACAACAAGGTGGACGAAATTAGGGTTGCCTTCCAGACAGACATCAGAGATAGTAACATTCTCTGTTTATTGACTGTATGTTTGTTTTCCTCCATGTGTAACTCTGTTGTTGTATGTGTCTAAATGCTTTGCTTTATCTTCGTCAGGTCACAGTTGTAAATGAGAACTTGTTCTCAACTTGCCTACCTGGTTAAATAAAGGTGAAATAAAATGTTTAAAAAGGCCAGTTTTATTGCTTCTTTAATCAGGACAACAGTTTAGCTGTGCTAACATAATTGCAAAGGGGTTTTCTAATGATTAATTAGACTTTTAAAATTATAAACTTGGATTAGCTAACACAACGTTCCATTGGAACACAGGAGTGATGGTTGCTGATAATGGTCCTCTGTACACCTATGTAGATATTCCATTTAAAAAATAGCTGTTTCCAGCTACAATAGTCATTTATAACATTGACTAGGGCTACACAGTTTTTCTGATCAATTTGATGTTATTTTAATGGACAAAAAATCTGCTTTTCTTTCAAAAACAATGACATTTCTAAGTGACCCCAAACATTTGAACGGTAGTGTATGGGGCAGGGTCTACAGGCAATTACGGACAATAAAATGAAAACCAGCCACGTCACCTTCTTTACCCGCTTGGAGAATAATTATGGTGCCACCGACGTGGCCTGCTACCAAGGACTGCACCCCCCCCCCCCTCCTTCTCCGTGGCCAACGTGAGTAAGACATTCAAGCGTGTTAACCCTCGTAACGCTGCTGGCCCAAACGGCATCCCTTGCCGCGTCCTCAGAACATGCGCAGACCAGATTGCTGGTGTGTTTACGGACATATTCAATCACTCCCTATCCCAGTCTGCTGTCCCCACATGCTTCAGAAGGCCACCATTGTTCCTGTTCCCAAGAAGGCAAAGATAACTGAATTAAATGACTATCGCCCAGTAGCACTCACTTCTGTCATCATGAAGTGCTTTGAGAGACTAGTCAAGGATCATATCACCTTACCTGCAACCCTAGACTCACTTCAGTTTGTATACCGTCCCAACAGGTCCACAGACGATGCAATCGTCATCACACTGCTCTCTGCCCTAGCCCACCATAGGAATACCTATGTAAGAATGTTGTTCATTAACTACAGCTCAGCATTCAACACCATAATACCCTCCAAGCTCATCATTAAGCTTAAGGCCCTGGGTCTCAACCCCGCCCTGTGCAATTGGGTCCTGGACTTTCTGACGGGCCGCCCCCAGGTGATGAAGGTGGGAAACATCATCTCCACTTCACTGATCCTCACATGGATACGTTCAACATTGGCGTCCCAAAGGGTGTGTGCTCAGCCCCCTCCTGTACTCCCTGTTCACCCATCACTGCATGGCCATGCAACTCAATCATCAAGTTTGCAGACGACACAACAGTCGTGGGCTTGATTACCAACAACGTCAAGGCAGCCTACAGAGAGGAGGTGAGTGCACTCGGAGTGTGGTGTCAGGAAAACAATCTATCAATCAGCATCAACAAAACAAAGGAATTGATTGTGAATTTCAGGAACCGGCAGAGGGAACACCCCCCTATCCACATCAACGGGACAGTAATGGAGTAGGTGGAAAGTTTTAAGTTCCTCGGCATACACAGACAAGCTGAAATGGTCCACCCACACAGACAGTGTGGTGAAGAAGGTGAAACAGCACCTTTTCAACCTCAGGAGGCTGAAGAAATTTGGCTTGTCACGTAAAAACCTGACAAACATTTACAGATGCACAATTGAGAGCATCCCATCCTGTCGGGCTGTACCACCGCCTGGTACAGCAACTGCACCGCCCTCAACCGCAAGGCTCTCCAGAGGGTGGTGCAGTCTGCACAACACATCACCGGGGGCAAACTACCTGCCCTCCAGGACACCTACAGCACCCAATGTCACAGGAAGGCCAAAAAGATCATCAAGGACAACAACCACCTGAGCCACTGCCTGTTCACCCTGCTACCATCCAGAAGGCAAAGTCAGTACAGGTGCATCAAAGCTGGGGCTGAAACAGCTTCTATCTCAAGGCCATCAGACTGTTAAGCAGCAATCACTAACTCAGAGAAGCTGCTGCCTACGGTACATACAGACTGAAATCATTGGCCACTTTAATAAATGGATCACTAGTAACTTTAAATAATGCCACTTTAACAATGTTTACATATCTTCCATTACTCATCTCCATATGATGAGATGTATCTTATACCATCTACTGTATCTTACATGTATACCATCTATTGCATCTTGCCTATGCCGCTCGGCCATCGCTCATCCATATATTTATATGTACATGTTCTTTTTCCATCCTTTTAGATTTGTGTGTATTAGGGAGTTGTTGTGGAATTGTTAGATTACTTGTTAGATATTACTGCACTGTCGGTACTAGAAGCACAAGCATTTCGCTACACTCGCATTAACATCTACTAAGCATGTGACCACTAAAATTTTATTTGATTTTGATTTAAATTGCTTACTGACTGTACAATGTACTGCATGATTGTAGTGGGTTTACTAACACGTTAGTTCTATTTCCTATGTTGACTGTGACGTTACTTTAACTAATATGTTGACAATGATATAGGCTGTGTGTAGAGGTTAACAGTTATGATATGGTTTTGCTTGGAAAGATTTTTTCGGCAGGTCACAGACAGCTGACGTGTTGTGCATGTCCACAAGTGAAGGGAAAAGGTGAGAGGAGAGCGCATAGACGCGATAAGGAATACAACGTGGCTGCTATGAAAGTGAACTGTGTTTACTTGTGATCAGGAGTGTATTTTGCTGCTCCAGTTTCAACTGTTCTGCCTGTGATTATTATTATTTGACCATGCTGGTCATTTATGAACAGTTGAACATCTTGGCCATGTTCTGCTATAATCTCCACCCGGCACAGCCAGAAGAGGACTGGCCACCCCACATAGCCTGGTTCCTCTCTAGGTTTCTTCCTAGGTTTTGGCCTTTCTAGGGAGTTTTTCCTAGCCACCGTGCTTCTACATCTGCATTGCTTGCTGTTTGGGGTTTTAGGCTGGGTTTCTGTACAGCACTTTGAGATATCAGCTGATGTACGAAGGGCTATATAAATACATTTGATTTGATTTGATATTCATTCCGCCAATTCTGTTGAAAAACCTTTCTTAAACGGAAGCAAATGGAACAAAACAGGGATAAACATGCCTGAATTTGTCCAATAGAAACTCTCGTGAATAATGATTACACCCTAGATGCAGGCAAGCATGTGCAAGGCGGTATTGAATATGTCACTGTCTGACCATGTGTCACTCACTGTCTGTCACCTCAAATTTGTCTCTCAACCTGTGTACACCTACATTGTAAACTTCCGTTCATAGATTTGGTTGTAGCAACCTCATGAGCGAAAGTTTGAGTATCATGTAGTAGGCTAAACTTATGTTATATTATATTATGTTATATTGAGCTGGGTGAATGGAATATGAATGACAGTCATCCAATATGTTGTAATAGAAATAAGGCCATGCTCATAAAAAAAAAAGATTGTCCTCCCTCATCTTAAACAGCACCGACCGCCTCTGCTCTATATGTTTCCTCAAGGTCGAGGCATCCTGGGTAAGCAGCTTGCATTGCATGATTACACTGTTGCCTCTCCTGTGCTTGAAGGAGAACTGATCACTGAAATGCAGCCAGTCATTCTCCTCCTCATCTTCTTCAGAAGACGCAGACATTGTGTCTGTGTCTCCTCAGTCCCATTGTTATTTTTGCCTTTTTGAAAATCTTCTGACCATCGTTGAGTTTGTGTGCACAGCTTGATTTGATTGGCCTGTTTTGTGTGAAATTTGATTTGATTGGTCACTGACTTAACAACGATGAGCAGTTTCTTTCTGGCTCTGAGGGATCCCGCCTGCGAACTTCCTGTGCCATCATGATGTACTATTATGGAGAGATTACAAAATTGTACTCCATAAAGGTAGCGAAGTACAACACTTCATTAAAAACATACTTATTAAGTAAAATAACTGACTTTACTCTAAAAAGTACAGGTACAGAAAAGCTACTCAATTACATTAGCGAGAGTATTTGTAATTCATTCGTTCTACCCTGCTGAAACCCAATACTTTATAAATGGCTTTGTAGTCTAGTGAAAATAAAGTCCATTATTTAACCATGGTTAATCAATTAAATTAATTCATTTATTATTATAATCTGCTGTTGACAGTAAATCAGCCTTAATGTACAGGTAAGTTCATCATATTGCATTAACACTATCTGATTAACACACCGTCTCCAGTGCTCAGTGATGTCTTTATAACATCCTCTGTGAACTCACTTCAAGGTTAGCCAAGCAGCATTGACAGCTTCACCTCAAACATGGTGGAGAGAGAGTGGAGACAGATGGAAAAAGAGAGAGAGGGAGAGAGAGAGTGTTGGAGAAAAACACGAAGAGAGCGAGAGACACAGAGAGTGAGAAAGAAGAGAGAGGGAGAGAGAGTGTGTGGAGTCAGAATCAACTCCTTTTTAAGTCCTTTCCAATTTGTGTGAAGGAAGGAGCTGCTCCAACATCAGCCTGTATTAAAGCTGAACACTGGAGAGGTGGAAAGCTCCAGACAGACAGCCATCGAACAGAAGGGAGGAGAAGTTGGAAGAGACAGAGTCATTTGTCTGGCAGGGTCGTGCTACTTCCTCATTCTGTCTGTTGTCTCTACATCGGTCTGTTGTTCGGGGCGCACTGTTATGCGCCTGTCTGAGCTAGCCCACAGACGCTGCCTGATTTGATACATTACATACAGTATATACTCAACCAAAAAAGAAAAGTCCTCTCGCTGTCAACTGCGTTTATTTTCAGTAATTAACGTGTAAATATTTGTATGAACATAGTATAACAGCTGTCTTGGGAAGGAGGAGAGGACCAAAGCGCAGGGTGGTAAGTGTTCATCTTTTTTAAATGAAACTGAACACTTCAAAAAAATACAAAAATAAAATTACAACCGAAACAGTTCTATCTGGTGCAGACACAGAAAGACTGAAAATAACCACCCACAAAACAGAATTGAAAACAGGCTACCTAAATATGGTTCTCAATCAGGGACAACGATAGACAGCTGCCTCTGATTGAGAACCATACTAACACAAACACAAAACCGAACACAAAAACCAACATATAAAAACAAACAGACTGCCCACCCCAACTCACGCCCTGACCATACTAAAACAAAGGATAAGATAACAGAACTATGGTCAGAACGTGACAACAAGATTCAACAACTGAGGCAACTGAACAAGTTCCACATACATGTGACTAACAGAAATGGAACAATGTGTCCCTGAACAAACGGGGGGTCAAAAAGTATTGCAGTGCATCTCCTCCTCATCGACTGCACCAGCTTATCCAGTTCTTGCTGTGAGATGTTACCCCACTCTTCCACCAAGGCACATGCAAGTTCCTGGACATTTCTGGGGGGGAATGGCCCTAGCCCTCACCCTCCGATCCAACAGGTCCCAGACGTGCTCACTGGGATTGAGATCCGGGCTCTTCGCTGGCCATGGCAGAACACTGACATTCCTGTCTTACAGGAAATCATGCACAGAATGAGCAGTATGGCTGGTGGCATTGTCATGATGGAGGGTCATGTCAGGATGAGCCTGCAGGAAGGGTACCAAATGAGGGAGGAGGATGTCTTCCCTGTAACCCACAGCGTTGAGATTACCTGCAATGACAACAAGCTCAGTCCGATGATGCTGTGACACACCGCCCCAGACCATGACGGACCCTCCACCTCCAAATCGATCCCGCTCCAGAGTACACTCCTCGGTGTAACGCTCAATCCTTTGACGATAAACTTGAAACCGAACATCACCCCTGGTGATACAAAACCATGACTTGTCAGTGAAGAACACTTTTTGCTAGTCCTGTCTGGTCCAGCGACGGTGGGTTTCTGCCCATAGGCGACATTGTTGCCAGTGATGTCTGGTGAGGACCTGCCTTACAACAGGCCTACAAGCCCTCTGTCCAGCCTCTCTCAGCCTATTGCGGGCAGTCTGAGCACTGATGGAGGGATTGTGCGTTCCTGGTGTAACTCGGGAAGTTGTTGTTGCCATCCTGTACCTGTCCCGCAGGTGTGATATTCGGATGTACCGATCCTGTGCAGGTGTTGTTACACGTGGTCTGCCACTGCGAAGATGATCAGCTGTCCGTCCTGTCTCCCTGTAGCGCTGTCTTAGGCGTCTCACAGTACGGACATTGGAATGTATTGCCCTGGCCACATCTGCAGTCCTCATGCCTCCTTGCAGCATGCCTAAGGAAGGTTCGCGCAGATGAGCAGGGACCCTGGGCTTCTTTCTTTTGGTGTTTTTCAGAGTCAGTAGAAAGGCCTCTTTAGTGTCCTAAGTTTTCATAACTTTGACCTTAATTGCCTTCCGTCTGTAAGCCGTTAGTGTCTTAACGACCGTTCCACAGGCGCATGTTCATTAATTGTTTATGGTTCATTGAACAAGCATGGGAAACAGTGTTTAACCTTTCTAGAGCGCGAAATTCAAAATTATTTTTTTGAAATATGTAACTTTCACACAAGTCCAATACAGCAAATGAAAGATAAACATCTTGTTAAGCTACCCATTGTGTCCGATTTCAAAAATGCTTTACAGCTAAAGCACAACATATGATTATGTTAGATCACCGCCAAGTCGAAAAAACACAGCCATTTTTCCAGCCAAAGATAGGAGTCACAAAAAGCAGAAATATAGATAAAATGAATCACTAACCTTTGACAATCTTCATCAGATGACACTCATAGGACATCATGTTACACAATACATGTATGTTTTGTTCGATAATGTGCATATTTATATCCAAAACTCTCAATATACATTGGCTCCTTATGTGCAGTAATGTTTTGATTCCAAAACATCTGGTGATTTTGCAAAAATACTAACATTGATAAAAGATACTAGTGTTATTCACAGAATTAAAGAAACTTCTCCTTAATAGAACCGCTGTATCAGATTTCAAAAAAACTTTACGGAAAAAGCATCATCTGAGAATGGTGCTCAGAACCCAAAACAGCCAGAGGAATAGCCGCCATTTTGGAATCAACAAAGTTAGAAACAACACCATAAATTATATTCACTTACCTTTGATGATCTTCACCAGAATGCACTCCCAGGAATCCCAGTTCGACAATAAATGACTGATTTGTTCCATAAAGTTCCATCATTTATGTCCAAATAGCCACTTGTTAGCGTGTTCAGCCCAGTAATCCATCTTCATGAGGCGTGAGCATTTCATCCAGACAAAAACTCAAAAAGTGCCGTTATAGTCCTTTAGAAACATGTCAATCGATGTATGGAATCAATCGTTAGGATGTTTTTAACATAAAACATCAATAATGTTCCAACTGGAGAATTCCTTTGTTTTTAGAAAATCATTGGAACGAGAGGTAACTCTGTCGGGAGCGCGCGTCATGAGACCGAGGCAGTATGCCAGACCACTGACTCAAACAGATCTCATGAGCCCCTTCTTTATAGTAGAATCCTCATTCAAGTTTCAAAAGACGGTTGACATCTAGTGGAAGGCCTAGGAAGTGCAACCTCATCCATATCTCAATGTGTACTCGGTAGGCCAAGCTTTGAAAAACTACAAACCTCAGATGTCCCACTTCCTGGTTGGATGTTTCTCAGGTTTTCGCCTGCCATATGAGTTCTGTTATACTCACAGACATCATTCAAACAGTTTTAGAAACTTCAGAGTGTTTCCTATCCAATACTACTAATAATATGCAAATATTAGCATCTGGGACAGAGTAGGAGGCAGTTCACTCTGGGTAAAAGTGAAAATACTGCCCCCTATCCCAAAAAGGTTAAACCCTTTACAATGAAGATCTGTTTTTTTTCTGTTTTTTACGAATTATCTTTGGGTCCTGAAAAAGGGACATTTCTTTTTTTGCTGACTTTAGTCGCAACTTGACATCTTGCCAGACATTTAATGCAGGGAGAGGGGATGAAGGTAGGTATTTGAAGAAGTGAGAGAGAGATGTTGGGTGAAAGAACTGAATGTTGTTTTCTCCCAGTTCTTTTATATGTCTTAATGATGCAGTTCATGAAAAGGGATGCTATTTTGCGGGGCTTTCGGGGTTGCGTACACACAGCAGTGATATGTAACAACTCTGCAGCAGGATGCAGAGCACAGTCTTGGAAGTGACGGTCCCTGACGCAGTCATCAGTCAGCGATAATTAGCCAGCGCCGATAGTTTTATCTCTGATCCTCAAACGAGCATCAGACGCTCTCCCTGGAACCCTTTATCCCGGGACTGCGGTGCTGGGGGGACAGAGATGAGAAGCGCACAGTTTACCCACTCAACAACCTGCTGCCCGGGAGAATAGAGAGAGCGAGTATATTTTGCTGGGCCCAGAAGCCTTCAGATCATTATAAAGTGGCGCTGGCCTCCTGAAGGACTATACACATACAGAAGGAGGTAGACTCTCAAGGAGTAAACCCAGTGGGAGGAGGAGGGGAAAGAAAGGAGTAAAGGAAGGAGGAGGTAGACTCTTAAGGAGTAAACCCAGTGGGAGGAGGAGGGGAAAGAAAGGAGTAAAGGAAGGAGGAGGTAGACTCTCAAGGAGTAAACCCAGTGGGAGGAGGAGGGGAAAGAAAGGAGTAAAGGAAGGAGGAGGTAGACTCTCAAGGAGTAAACCCAGTGGGAGGAGGAGGTGGGTAGTACTCTCTCTCTCTCTCAGAATATGTAAGTGGAGATCATCCTGATGTGGCGTATAATCCAGGAGCAAACAGAGATATCCGCAGGGAAGGGAAAAAAGGGTGGGAAGAAGGTGACAGGTGTCGGAGAGAAGTTGTCCCTTTCCCTGTCTGTCAGTTAAGAACGCTCCCCCCTACAGCCCCCTTGCTAGTCGGGGGTGGCAGCCCCAGCGGGGCGGTGGTGACAACACCTGATAGAGTTGTCCCCTTAATGGGAAAATATGATTGATGTGGCGCCAAACCAGCTGACAGCCCATAAAGGTCACATTAACTCTGACAGCGAGAAAAGGAGAGAGGGGAGAAAGAGAGGGAGGAAAGAAAGAGAGAAAGAACCAAGACAGCTGTGGAGAAGTACAGTGGAGAAATGGAACAGTCAAATAGCGAAAAAGAAGCCAGCTTGCGTGAAACATCATGAGGAATGAGCATATTGGAGCTATTTAGTTGATTTTGCGAGTTGTTGGGTTCTGTTATTGGGCAGAGTATGCTGACTGGCTGAAAGCGACCAACAGGGCATTGGGATGGAGGGAGATGTGATTGCCAATCACAAGCAGAAGCTGTTGGTGCAGATGTACCGATGTCCCCATGGAAACCAGTGTTGGTCAACGTGACACTGTAATATGGATGTGCAAATGGTATTTTTTGCATGCAAGTAATTCAATTGCATATGTGGTGATGGGTGAGGGGTTTTTGTGTGCGGCACGTGTGTGTTGTGTGGAGCATCAAAGGCCCACTGGTCCTTGTCATTCCCTGGTCCTCCCATGTATTCAGACCCTGGCTACAGCCTGTCACTGATGCTGATACTACCGGGGGGTTCTGACTACACCTATTGGGGAGGAAGAAAGGATGAGCTGACTACCCTCGTTCTTACCTTCTACTTGTATTTTATGTCCCTCTCTGTTCCCCCCTCTCTCTGTCTCTCTCTTTTTAATATTTCTTTCTCAGCTACTCACCTTCCCCTGTGTGTGTATGTGTGTGTGGGTGTGCGTGTCTCTGCTTCTGTGTGGGTGTGTGTGCGTGTATGTTTATCCTGCTCAGGGTGTTCCCTTCGTTCTCCTGCAGCTAGAAGCTGTTCCGTTGGTCACAGAGGAGACTCCCGGATCTCATTAACGTTCCTGTGTGTGTGTGTGTGTGTGTGTGTGTGTGTGTGTGTGTGTGTGTGTGTGTGTGTGTGTGTGTGTGTGTGTGTGTGTGTGTGTGTTTGTGTGTGCGCGTGCGCGTGCTTCTGTCTTAAGCTTGCACACACATACAGTTTGAGGCATATCAAAATTCCTGTGTGCGCGCTTTTCTTCAGCTTGCATTCCATGTGCCAACTAACTGTTTTTCTCAAAAATGTCACGATTCACGCATTGCCACAGTGTGTGATTCTGAATGGCTTCAGTAACATGAGCCTTTGGTCCTGCTCCAGCTTACTGTATGGAAAGGAAATGAACAATCCCATTAGACAGTGAGTGGAAGCGTGTTGAATAATCTCTGTTGCCAGATGGCTCTGAAGGCTGCCTCCTCTAAGAGCTCTCTGGCTGTCAGAGCTCAGCTTGTGCTCTCTCTCTCTCTCTCTCTCTCTCTCTCTCTCTCTCTCCCTCTCTCTCTCTCTCTCTCTCTCTCTCTCACTCTCTCCTGGATTTCTCTTCTGACTGAATCATTTTCTGGGTGTGCAAGCAGTTGCCTGTGTGTGCGTGCACACGTGTGCGAGTATGTCCGTGTTTGCTCGAGCGCATGTGTGTGTATGTCAAGTGTCATATTAGTACAGAGAGCGTGGGAACCAGGTGCTGCTCCGGCCTTTGAGCATCGGTGGCCCGCCAGTATCGACGCTGGGAAATCAATGGACTCCTCGCAAAGCCGCTAACATGAAAGTAAAGACGTAATGAACCAGCAAAGAATTGACCTCCCATGCCAACTGGTTCCTTCAGAACATTTCTCAACGCTAATAAGGCTTCATTTCAACTCGATAAATATATATTTTCAACACGCATGTTGATACATCTCATCTAGGGTCCTGAGTTTTTCCATGTCCGATTTATTGCGCTGTCAGGAAAGACTCAAGGCCCTTGTTAGGATAAATGCACAACATGAGCATTCATATGATCAACACAGAGTGCAGTCCTAATGCAAACAGGGGACATGTGTAGAATAGATATCTGTCCACATCAGACATGTGCATAGTTCTTCTGCCCCTCAGTGACTGAGATAAATCCCAACAGCAGGCAAGAGGGGGAGTCGAGGGAAAGTCTGTGAAAATCATTATCATAAATGGTGTGAAACGGCAGACAGCGAGCCAGTGTGAGATTCTAAATCTCTCTATTGTCTGTGTGTGGGAGTGATAGATAAACGCCACAATTCGGGGGGTTTCGTACACATTAGTGGGTCTGTGTGTGTTGGGGAAGCGAGACTTTTTATGATGTTACAGTTGCTTATAATTAATACTGTTTTCGAACCACCAAATTATACGCATAATTGTACTTTTAAGGAATATTCATTTGAGTAGAGACAAAGTATAGAGGGAACTAATGAAAGGTCCAATGCAGCCGTTTGTGTCTCAATCACAGGAGGTTGGTAAGCACCTTAATCGGGGAGGACGGGCCCGTGGTAATGTCGGGCCCGTGGTAAACATGGTTTCCATGTGTTTGATGCCATTCCATTCTCTCCGTTCAAGTCATTATTATGAGCTGTCCTCCCATCAGCAGCCTCCACTGATCTCAATATCAAATCACTTCTGGGTAATAATTAAGTACCTTACTTTGATTGTTTTCAATTAAAATGGTAATAAAAAATGAACAAAAATAGCTTCTTAGGAAAGAGCAATTTCTCTAGCAAGAATTTTGCTAGGACTGTCTTGGAGAGGTCTCAATGGGGAGGGGAAAACTGAAAACTAGCTTTTATTGTAGAGTGCTTCGGAATTCTCTTTCTTATTGATCTAATAACTAACTTAACACCTGGTGATGTCACCAGGAAGGCCAAAACAGTATTAGTCCTACCTCATAGTTTGGAAATATATATAAAATACAGGAAATCATGTTTTTGACTGCACTGGGCCTTTTAAAAAGACTGAGCAATTATTGTGGGGTAAGGTTGACTTAACAGAAATCTCTGATATGGAAGTTGAGCGACCTCGTACCACCTCGCTCTCACAGGTCCTATCCTTATGTCCATTCCCCATGATCCCCTAAGATTCCTAGGCGTGTGTGTGTGTGTGTGTGTGTGTGTGTGTGTGTGTGTGTGTGTGTGTGTGTGTGTGTGTGTGTGTGTGTGTGTGTGTGTGTGTGTGTGTGTGTGTGTGTGTGTGTGTGTGTGTGTGTGTGTGTGTGACCAGATATAATGAAGGTCTGAAAGACAAGGGAAAGAAAATATAATAGGTAGGGAGAAGGGCAGACAGTTAGAGAGAAGGGCAGACAGGTAGAGAGAAGGGCAGACAGGTAGAGAGAAGGGCAGACAGGTAGAGAGAAGGGCAGACAGGTAGAGAGAAGGGCAGAAGGAAACAAAGAGGGAGGGAGGGAGGAGGGGATGGAGTGAAAGAGACGACCAGAGTGAAATGGGAAAAAGTGTGGAATATGAATGTCTGGAGCTCATTAACCAAACTCTCAGCCCTGTGACATCTCAGTTCCTCAATTACACCTCACTTACTTTCTCTCAGCTCATTCTTATTCCGATCACACCCACCATAGTAAATATTGACCCTCTCTCCACCTTACTCTCTCGCTCTCTCTTTCCACTTCTCGCCCAATCCCCACCTCCTCTTTCCATCCTCTCAATTCTATTCAGTTCAAAGGGCTTTATTGGCATGGGAAACATATGTTTACATTGCCAAAGCAAGTGAAATAAACAAGTGAACTAAACATAAAATGAACAGTAAACATTAGATTTAAATTTCCAATGGAATAGAGACATTTCAAATGTCAAATTGTGGCTACAGTGTTGTAACACTGTACAAATGGTACAAAAGGGGAAATAAATATGTATTTACAATGGTGTTTGTGCTTCACTGTTTGCCCTTTTTCTTGTGGCAGCAGGTCACAATTCTTGCTGCTGTGATGGCACACTGGTATTTCACCCAATAGATGTGGGAGTTTATCAAAATTGGATTTGTTTTCAAATTCCTTGTGGGTCTGTGCAATCGGAGGGAAATATGTGTCTCTAATATGGTCATACACTTGCTAGGAGGTTAGGAGGTGCAGCTCAATTTCCACCTCATTTTGTGGGCACAAAGCCTGTCTTCTCTTGAGAGCCAGGTCTGCCTATGGCGGCCTCTCTCAATAGCAAGGCTATGCTCACTGAGTCTCTACATAGTATTACGAACTGGCTCGTAGCCTGTTACAGAGTGGGGGACAAGTAACAATGGTGTATGTAGTCAGTAGTGTAAGTGAGTGGATGTGTGCATGGATGGTGATAATGAGGGGTGTTGTGAGGTTCCTAAAAGAAGCCCCAAAATGCCACAACAAAAAACAACAGTGTGTCTGCGAGTCTCTTCGATGTGTGGGATAAAGGTGTATTTATCCATGGGACACACCCGAGCCCAGGTGTTTGTCATGGAAACTCTAATCAAGTGAGAGAGACTTGGATAATTCTTCAAACAGTCAATCTTTATTTGATATCGATTTAATTATTGCAATAATGAAGCTGGTCGGCGAACCGCCCATAAGTGATTTGTTGAGAGCTCAATGATTCTGAGTTGGGGCTTGCCTTTATATAGCCCAACCTGGTTCCATTTCCTTAATAATCCACCACAACTGTCTCAATGTGTCAAACCAACCCGTATCTACTGGATGAGGTGGCCATATAATCGGAGTCCTCTGTGTTCTCCTGCGAGTAGTAAGAACGGCTTGTTCTTAGAATAGAGGATGAGGAGACACTTTGTTCGGAACAGAGACACCTCGTCACGAACATGCAGGTTTCAGAGTATAGAGGGTGGGGGTAAGAACACGAGATGTGCAGAGCCCTGGTAAGTGAGGTACAGAGTTACGTGAAAACAGAAACTTACACAACCAGAGTAACAGGATTGTACATACCTATCATTTAAAGTAATGGTAATACTAATTCCCCCCATTTTGCCTGACGACCCTCCCAGCTCCGCAAAACCGACGCCCGGAAAACAAGAGCGGTGAGAGAGAATTTGTCAGACAGAATGGGAGGGTCGTCACAATTGTCAAAGCTTTCCTTAATTGTAGGTCAGTCACAGTAGTGAGGTAGACTAAATAAGCAAAAAGAACATTCTAGATTGCTCCGTTTTTTTGTTCATTACTTGACACACTGGAAATAATTATCTTTTTGTTTTCTCATGATTTGGTTAGGTCTAATTGTGTTGCTGTCCTGGGGCTCTGTGGAGTTTGTGTTTGTGAACAGGGCCAGTTTGCTTAGGGAACTCTTCTCCAGGTTCATCTCTCTGTAGGGGATGGCTTTGTTATGGAAGGTTTGGGAATCACTTCCTTTTAGGTGGTTGTAGAGTTTATTAACGTCTCTTTTCTGGATTTTGATAATTATCGGATATTGGCCTATTTCAGGTCTGCCTGCATTATTTTGTGTTTTACCTTGTACACAGAGGATATTTTTGCAGAATTCTGCATGTAGTCTCAAGTTGTTCTTTTTTTTGTCGCATTTTGTGAATTCTTGGTTTATGAGCAGACCCCAGACCTCACAACCATAAATGGCAATTGGATCTTGATCAAATAATGTATATGTTGAAAGATAATGATAAAGTAATTCCACTCTGAAACCTTATAACTGTATGAAATGGATTAGAATCATAAAATTATAATCTGATGATGTGTGTAGTTTTAGTCAGAATTAGGTTAAACAATTTACAGTGGGGCAAAAAAAGTATTTAGTCAGCCACCAATTGTGCAAGTTCTCCCACTTAAAAAGATGAGAGAGGCCTGTAATTTTCATCATAGGTACACTTCAACTATGACAGACAAAATGAGAAAAAAATCCAGAAAATCACATTGTAGGATTTTTTATGAATTTATTTGCAAATTATGGTGGAACATAAGTATTTTTTTTTTTTTTTTTTTTTTTAATCTAATTTTACCTTCAGGTAGGCAAGTTGAGAACAAGTTCTCATTTACAATTGCGACCTGGCCAAGATAAAGCAAAGCAGTTCGACAGATAAAACGACACAGAGTTACACATGGAGTAAAACAAACATACAGTCAATAATACAGTATAAACAAGTCTATATACAATGTGAGCAAATGAGGTGAGAAGAGAGGTAAAGGCAAAAAAGGCCATGGTGGCAAAGTAAATACAAGTAAAATAAGTAACAAGTAAAATAGCAAGTAAAACACTGGAATGGTAGTTTTGCAATGGAAGAATGTGCAAAGTAGAAATAAAAATAATGGGGTGCAAAGGAGCAAAATAAATAAATAAATAAAATACAGTTGGGAAAGAGGTAGTTGTTTGGGCTAAATTATAGGTGGGCTATGTACAGGTGCAGTAATCTGTAAGCTGCTCTGACAGTTGGTGCTTAAAGCTAGTGAGGGAGATAAGTGTTTCCAGTTTCAGAGATTTTTGTAGTTCGTTCCAGTCATTGGCAGCAGAGAACTGGAAGGAGAGGCGGCCAAAGAAAGAATTGGTTTTGGGGGTGACTAGAGAGATATACCTGCTGGAGCGTGTGCTACAGGTGGGAGATGCTATGGTGACCAGCGAGCTGAGATAAGCGGGGACTTTACCTAGCAGGGTCTTGTAGATGACATGGAGCCAGTGGGTTTGGCAACGAGTATGTAGCGAGGGCCAGCCAACGAGAGCGTACAGGTCGCAATGGTGGGTAGTATATGGGGCTTTGGTGACAAAACGGATTGCACTGTGATAGACTGCATCCAATTTGTTGAGTAGGGTATTGTAGGCTATTTTGTAAATTACATCGCCAAAGTCGAGGATTGGTAGGATGGTCAGTTTTACAAGGGTATGTTTGGCAGCATGAGTGAAGGATGCTTTGTTGCGAAATAGGAAGCCAATTCTAGATTTAACTTTCGATTGGAGATGTTTGATATGGGTCTGGAAGGAGAGTTTACAGTCTAACCAGACACCTAAGTATTTGTAGTTGTCCACGTATTCTAAGTCAGAGCCGTCCAGAGTAGTGATGTTGGACAGGCGGGTAGGTGCAGGTAGCGATTGGTTGAAGAGCATGCATTTAGTTTTACTTGTATTTAAGAGCAATTGGAGGCCACGGAAGGAGAGTTGTATGGCATTGAAGCTTGCCTGGAGGGTTGTTAACACAGTGTCCAAAGAAGGGCCAGAAGTATACAGAATGGTGTCGTCTGCGTAGAGGTGGATCAGAGACTCACCAGCAGCAAGAGCGACCTCATTGACCTCATTTGGTCACCTACAAACAAGCAAGATTTCTGGCTCTCACAGACCTTGTACGTGAAATGTCAGAATAATAGTAGAGAGAATGATTTATTTCTGCTTTTATTTCTTTCATCACATTCCCAGTGGGTTAGAAGTTTACATTCAATTAGTATTTGGTAGCATTGCCTTTAAATTGTTTAACTTGAGTCAAACATTTTGGGTAGCCTTCCACACGCTTCCCACAATAAGTTGGGTGAATTTTGGCCCATTCCTCCTGACAGAGCTGGTTTGTAGGCCTCCTGGCTCGCACTCACTTTTTTTTCAGTTCTGCCCACAAATTTTCTATAGGATTGAGGTCAGGGCTTTGTAATGGCCACTTCAATACCTTGACTTTGTTGTCCTGAAGCCATTTTGCCATAACTTTGGAAGTATGCTTGAGGTCATTGTCCATTTGGAAGACCCATTTGCGACCAAGCTTTAACTTCCTTGACTGATGTCTTGAGATGTTGCTTCAATATATCCACATAATTTTATTGCCTCATGATGCCATCTATTTTGTGAAGTGCACCAGTCCCTCCTGCAGCAAAGCACCCCCACAACATGATGCTGCCATCCTCGTGCTTCACGGTTGGGATGTTGTTCTTTGGCTAGCAATCCTCCCCCATTTCCTCCAAACTTAACGATGGTCATTATGGCCAAACAGTTCTATTTTTGTTTCATCAAACCAGAGGACATTTCTCCAAAAAATATGATCTTTGTCCCCATGTGCAGTTGCAAACCGTGGTCTGGAGTTTTTATGGCGGTTTTGGAGCAGAAGCTTCTTCCTTGCTGAGCGGCCTTTCAGGTTATGTCGATATATGGCTTCTTTTACTGTGGATATAGATGCTTTTGTACCTGTTTCCTCCAGCATTTTCTCATGGTCCTTTGCTGTTGTTCTGGGATTGATTTGCACTTTTAAAACCAAAGTATGTTCATCTCTAGGAGACAGAACGCGTCTCCTTCCTGAGTGGTATGATGGCTGCGTGTTCCCATGGTGTTTATACTTGCGTCCAAATGTTTGTAGAGATGAACGTGTACTTTCAGGCGTTTGGAAATTGCTCCCAAGAATTAACAAGATTTGTGGTCTACAATGTTTTTTCTGAGGTCTTGGCTGATTTCTTTTGATTTCCCCATGATGTCAAGCAAAGAGGCACTGAGTTTGAAGGTAGGCCTTGAAATACATTCACAGGTACACCTCCAATTGACTCAGACAATGTCAATTAGTATTCTGCCCTTGAGTTGCGTTCCCATGCAAAACTAGACAGATAGCTAACAACTAAGTCTTCAATAAAACTCCCAAGGCGTGACTTTTCTTGAATGAATATATTGAAAACGTTTATGTTGTGAAACTGCAAAATACAGAAAAGAATATACTTTAGTATTCTATTCACACCGACATACTGTAGCTGTACATTAAACATTTGAAGTTGCATAAATACAAAGCACGCGCTAAGGTACCATGAATCTGGCATGATGCCAAACCATATAGCTAATTGTTAACCATATGGTAATTGGCTCCTTTCATTACTCTAATAATGTACAACCATCTATGTAGAATAACAAAGCATATTACACTAGAAACAGTAACAAAACTACAGTATTGTATATTTTACAATTCGTTTGCATGACACACGAGCAAAGTAATACAGCTAACGACATACACTAAAGGCATTGCAATTTGTGAGTAAATGCAACCAACATTGATATGTAAGCAACTCTATCAATAACAAGATTATCATCATTAGCTAAATGCTTGAATCGAACTTACAAACAAATATTTTTCCAAGGCTGAAGCGTGACAAGAAATAACTACATTGAAAGACCTGCACCGTAGCGTTGTTTGTAGCTGCTTCTATGCGTGCAAAACTAATTCTGTACTTCCTGTTTGCGTCGTCTTTCTAAGTACCAGAAAGCGCCACTAGGGGACAAATAACACCATTGAACACAATGAAAATCCAATTTAACCATTGTAATAAAATAATCTGTTACCTTCTAACAGGATGGCAGCACAATTAGCCTATCAGAAGCTTCTAAAGCCATGACATCCTTTTCTGGAATTTTCCAAGCTGTTTAAAGGCACAGTCAACTTCTGACCCACTGGAATTGTGGTACAGTGAAATAATCTGTCTGTAAACAATTGTCGGAAAACATACTTGTGTCATGCACAAAGTAGATGTCCTAACCGACTTGCCGACACTATAGTATGTTAACAAGAAATTTGTGGAGTGGTTGAAAAATGAGTTTTAATGACTCCAACCTAAGTGTATGTAAACCTTCGACTTCATCTGTATTCTTAGCCAAATCCTAATTGGTATGTCACATTGTATGCTCCTTTTGATGCGTAGAAGGCCCTTCTTGCCTTGTCTCTCAGATCGTTCACAGCTTTGTGGAAGTTACCTGTGTTGCTGATGTTTAGGCCAAGGTATATATCATTTTTTGTGTGCTCTAGGGCAATGGTATTTGTTGTTCTGGCAACTGGACCTTTTTTTAAACATAATAATTTTTTATCTTACTGAGATTTAGGTCTGACGGAATCTGTGCAGAAGATCTAGATTCTGCTGTAGGCTCCCCTTGGTTGGAGACAGCAAACAGTAGACATTTGACTTCAGATTCTAGTAGGGTGAGGCCGGGTGCTGCAGACTGTTCTAGTGCCCTCGCCAATTCATTGATTCTCTCTCTCTCTCTCTCTCTCTCTCTCTCTCTCTCTCTCATATTGATGTGTCTCTTCCACTCCCTCTCTACACCTCCTCTCTCCTCCTCCTGTGCGTCTAGACATGATACACCATTAGATGAGCTCACCCAATTCCCCCGGCCCCCATTCGGCATCAGCAAAAACGACACTCGTCAAACATGGCATGCGATTAGTGACTTGCTCTGTCTTGGCACTTGTTCCCCCTAGTCTCTCTCTTCTTCTCTCGCTCCTATTTTTTGAGAGGTCTCCCTTTGGGTTTGTTTGCTGGGTAGTTGTGATAGCGGTTGCCTGCAGGAGAGAAGAGGGAGCGGTGGGTAAATGACAAGTCTAAATGAGCGAAAATTAAAAAGGCAGCGGAGAACTATCAGTCTTTTAATAAGGCCCATGTTTATCGCCGTTGGCAACGCCAAGCCACCTGCTGTTGTTGTGTTGGGAGGGTGGGTGGAAGGAGCGGGCATGGAAGTGGCATCACACTTTCCTGCCAGAGAAGCGTGCAGGAGGCAGTCAAGTGGAAGAAGAGAATGCATGATTTACCCTGTGGCTAGATACCTGTGTGTGTGTGCGCGTGTGCACGTGCGTGCGTGTGTGTGTGTGTGTAGACATTCACAAACATTCTCTTGTCAGAGGAGGCTGTTTTGGTGTTGATGATGATGTGTTTTCTTGTATGCCAAATATGCCAGATATTGAAGTTCGGGAAGCCAGAGGGAGGTGCTCACTTTGGAAGTGGGTTGCTCTTCTGACCCTTGAGCAGACCTTTGCTGACAAGTACCAGACCTTCCTTCATGTCATACCTGAACAGCCTTAGTTATCAGTACAAGCTTGTGTTGCTGATATTCTGGAGTCTCGGCCATGTAAATAGTACGTGTACCTGGCCTCCAGATTGCAGGCCTGCATTACTGTGATGACAATGTCAAAGTAGCTAGAAAGGCACTGCTCCGTGTTAGCGGTCATGGGCAGCCTTGCTGTGTGGAGAAGGAGGTGCCATCTGTAGTGTCCATATAATGACACAAGGCGAGACCCAAATGCAGACACAGGAGGTAGATGGTAGAGCTCCGATATTTATTATAACAAAGGGAGTAGGCAAAGGCAGGTCGGGGACAGGCGAGAGTTCATAAACCAGGTCAGAGTTCAAACAGTACCAGACAATATGCAGGCTCGAGGTCAGGCCAGGCAGGGGTCAGAAACCAGATCCGAGTCCAAAACAGTACAAAGGGATAGGCAGGCTGGTAGTCAGAACAGGCAGAGGGGTCAGGCAGGTGAGTTTGGAGTCAGGAAAGGCATGGGTCGAAACCAGGAGGACTAGAAACAAACAGAGCCTGGGGGGGCAAGGAAAACCGCTGGTTGACTTGGCAAACAAGACGAACTGGTACAGAGAGACAGGAAACACAGATATATACACCGGGGATAATAAGCGACACCAGGAGGGGGTGGAGACCATCACAAGGACAGGGGAACCAGATCAGGGTGTGACAGTCCAAATATTTGTGTCCCTTGAAATGTTCGAATCCTTCTCGACTGTAGTGTGATTTGTGGATTCAAATCAAATATTTTGTGTGCATGCATGCTGGCGTGAGTGCATGTACCTGCATATGTGTGTGTGTATGCGTGTATGTAAGAGCATTTGGATTTACAGAATGTTAGCTACTATAGAATGATTTGAGCCTCCATTTAAACCCCTGGAGTCTATTGACGCACCATTATGTCAATCTAAGTAACATAATAGAAAGATCCCCATCAGAATCCGTCAGTTTAAGCAAGAGATATCTGCTGGGCTTTTTTTTGCATGGGCTGCGTCTCAATCCTGAGCTTTCTTATATCTTCCAGTTATAGGGCAGATACTTCAAAATGTTCTTCATTGTGATGTATTTATTTTGATACATAAAGGGAGAGGAGAACTTGAGAAATGCATGCACTCTGTACAGTGTCTGTGGGTGGGTGGGTGTGTGCGCGTGAATGCGTTCCTGTCTGTTTTATTGTCCTTTCCTACAGCTGTCCGTATTGACGACCACTCTGAGATGAAAATGTGTCTTTGAGCATAATCAATGATGGGCCATTCATACTACGGACACGTCCGGCTTCCCAAATGGCATCCTATTCCCTTTAGGGTGCCCTACTTTTGACCAGGGCCCATAGGGCCCTATAAAGGGAATAGGGTGCCATTTGGGACAACGTGTGTATGTCCCAGTCACTGGGAAGAAAAGCCTATTAGATAGATAAAGTCCAGTGGACACAGTAGAAAGGAGATCAGGTCAGATAATCAGTGATCTGTGCCCTTACATCCCTAACAGAGTCACAGTGGTGGTAAAAGCAGTCCGGTCACCCATGATGCAAGTCAGTATTCGACTTCCATCCACGTCTGAGGACGTCAGGAGATTACATGGAAACCAGCCACTAGGGGCAACAGTGAGCGCTGTTACCTTCAAGTAGGTTTTTGGTTTTTGTTATGGCGTAGTGGATGGGCATAAGTATCTGCCTCTGATTCCAAAGGTTGTAAATTCAAATCCAGCGATCAAAAGCTGTTTTTGAGATTTTTGTTTTAAGCCTATCCCTATCCTTAACTCTTACCTTAAGTTTTCACTGTTAATTCCTAAACTTAACCCTAACCTTAAAAATATAGAGTTAATGACTAAACTTAACTTTAAACACTTAGAAATGTGACGTTTGCAACAACTGAAATTTGATGTTTGAAAAACATGGATGAACATCTAATTCTGACATGAGACTGTGAGAGCTAGTCGGGTAAAAGACTCCATTTGAGCAGTGTGGTTTAATCTTTATTAATTCCCCCTCCTCCCCTCCTCCGCTCTCAGTCCCTTATTCCGTCCTACCCTTATGGGATCCCCTGCATTAATTATTCATTCTAATTTGTTGATTAATTCTGCACGGCTACCCTAACTCTCCCTCTTGTCTTGCCCTTCCTACCCTTCTGACTCGCTCTCTTTCCTTCTATCTCCGGTTCCCCCTCCTTTCCTTTATACCTCCCTCTCTCATCTCTCCCACTCTCCATCTCCCTCCCTCATTCTCTCTCTCTGTGACAGGATCCATTAGGATGTCTCTCATGGCTCGCCTGTTCCCCTGTAATAGATGACCTCACACGAATATTAATGTTCTGTAACATTAACAATATCACATCTTATTCTCCGGTTCCCCGCTCCCCCACCATACTATACCCTCTAAATACCCTTCAGTGCTCTCTCTCTCTCTCTCTCTCTCTCTTGCATATTTTCTTCTCTCTCTCTTGCATACTTGCTCTCTCTCTCTCTCTTGCATACTTTCTCTCTTGCATACTTTCTCTCTCTTACGTACTTTCACTCTCTCTTTCTCTCGCATACTTTGTCTCTTGCAAACTTTCTCTCTCTCTCTTGTATACTTTCTCTCTCTTGCATACTTTTTCTCTCTCAGTAGGGGCTCTCGGTTTCAAATGAATAAAACAATGATATTTTTAAACTAGGCCTATAGGCTATGCCTACGCTGCGTTGCATGCCTCTTCTTTCTTCTTCTACCTATTCCGATAAAAACAAGTAGATTCCATGTGCACAATGTAATCAAAATTCTCCATCTATAAATCTTCAGTTTTGGAACATTTCGGCTTCCCACTGCTCAATGAAAATAGCCTTCATTCCTACCACCTGAACAAGACGAAAAATGCTAAAAATAACAACATAACTTTGTCTCCCGTCTGCATTCAAGCAGCACTTTGCAGCTGATTCTGACCAGGCTAAATAAATTACAAGAGCATTAGGTATGTTTATAGCCACGGATATGCGCCCATTCTCGGTGGTTGAGAAGAAAAGGGGGTTTAAATACCTCGTTAAAGTGCTCAAGACACCTTACGAACTTTGCGCTCTAGCACCCATATCAGCAAATAGGTAGCACCCGCTCTATATAAGCCAGCTAACTCTTTTTGACTCTATGCACACACACTGGACTTTCACACACACATACTTACACGCCAACACATACACACACTCTCAGTCAAACAGAACATGTACTCATTTGCAACACACATACTTACACACCAATGGAGGTTGGTGCAGTTTAAGATGAGGGAGGACGATTGCACATTTTATGAGAATGGACTCCCTTAAGAAAAAAGATTGCAGTCAGAGTGCAGTATAACTGCAGTTGGGGTGCAGTCTAAATGCAGTATGCTGCAAAGGCTTCATCCAAAATAATGCCGTTTTTTCTTTACTGCAGTAATTTTGCAGTATAACCGCAGTGCAACTGCAATACACTGCAGTTATTCTAAACTCAGCAAAAAAAGAAACGTTCTCTCACTGTCAACTGTGTTAATTTTCGGCAAACTTAACATGTGTAAATATTTGTATGAACATAACAAGAGTCAACAACTGAGACATAAACTAAACAAGTTCCACAGACACCTGAACAAATGGGGGGTCAAAATCAAAAGTAACAGTCAGTATCTGGTGTTACCACCAGCTGCATTAAGTACTGCAGTGCATCTCCTCCTCATCGACTGCACCAGATTTGCCAGTTTTTGCTGTGAGATGTTACCCCACTCTTCCACCAAGGCACATGCAAGTTCCCAGACATTTCTGGGGGGGGGGATGGCCCTAGCCCTCACCCTCGGATCCAACAGGTCCCAGACATGCTCAATGGGATTGAGATCCGGGCTCTTCGCTGGCCATGGCAGAACACTGACATTCCTGTCTTGCAGGAAATCGTGACAGAAAGAGCAGTATGGCTGGTGGCATTGTCATGCTGGAGGGTCATGTCAGGATGAGCCTGCAGGAAGGGTACCACATGAGGGAGGAAGATGTCTTCCCTGTAAAGCACATCGTTGAGATTGCCTGCAATTACAACGAGCTCAGTCCCATGATGCTGTGACACACCGCCTCAGACCATGACTGAACCTCCACCTCCAAATCGATCCCGCTCCAGAGTACATGCCTCAGTGTAAGGCTCATTCCTTCGACGATAAACGTGAATCTAACCATCACCCCTGGTGAGACAAAACCACGTTTCGTCAGTGAAGAGTACTTTTTGCCAGTCCTGTCTGGTCCAGCGACGGTGGGTTTGTGCCCATAGGCGACGTTGTTGCCGGTGATGTCTGGTGAGGACCTGCCTTACAACAGGCCTATAAGCCCTCAGTCCAGCCTCTCTCAGCATTTTACGGACAGTCTGAGCACTGATGGAGGGATTGTGCGTTCCTGGTGTAACTCGGCAGTTGTTGTTGCCATCCTGTACCTGTCCCTCAGGTGTGATGATCGGATGTACTGAACCTGTGCAGGTGTTGTTACACGTGGTCTGCCACTGCGAGGACAATCAGCTGTCCATCCTGTCTCTCTGTAGCGCTGTCTGAGGGGTCTAGCAGTACGGACATTGCAATTTACTGCCCTGGCCACATCTGCAGTCCTCATGCCTCCTTGCAGCATGCCCAAGGCACGTTCACGCAAATGAGCAGGGACCCTGAGCATCTTTCTTTTGTTGTTTTTCAGAGTCAGTAGACAGGCCTCTTTAGTGTCCTATGTTTTCATAAATTTGACCTTAATTGCCTAACAGGTGCATGTTCATTAATTGTTTATGGTTCATTGAACAAGCATGGGAAACAGTGTTTAAACACTTTACAATGAAGATCTGTGAAGTTATTTGGATTTTTACAAATTATCTTTGAAAGACAGTTTACTGCAATCTTTTTTTGTAAGGGCTTACTTCTATTAAAGCATATTCAATGACTGTCATTCCTATTCCAATCAAGGTGACAAACATTGACAAATTCAATACCGCCTTGCGCACTCTTGCCTGCATCTAGATGATCTAGGGTGTAATCATTAGTCCAATAGTTGAAAATGAGAGTTTCTATTGGACAAATTTAGGTATGTTTTTTCCTGTTTGGTTCCGTTTAAGAAAGTTTTTCAACAGAATCAGCGGAATCCATACACCCCTGATCACACACAAAAACAGTTCACTTTCATAGCAGCAACATAAAATGAGTTTGGTCCCTTTTATCGTTGTATTCCTTCCCGCATCTACACGCTCTCCTCTGACCTTTTCCCTTCCTTGTGGACATCAGTGCACAACTCTCTTTGAGGCAACTACTCACCAGATTTTATGTGCTGCAGTTTTGTATTGAAGTCAATGTCCTCCGGCTATACCATGGTGCTACCCTACAGTATGCTGTTGAGGCTACTGTAGACCTTCATTGTAAACCACTGTGTTTTAATCAATTATTTGTTTTTTAATGTTTCATCATTTAAATTTTTATGAAATTCACTGAGGAGGATGGCACTTCCTTTCCTCCTCTGGGGAGCCTCCACACGTTCACACTCATCACATACGTTTCTGCCACTTTCTATTATCTATCCTGTTGCCTAACTATATGTACAAAGAGTATCTATATCCTTCCTGTTTGGCCCTGTCCGGGGGTGTCCTCGGATGGGTCCACAGTGTCTCCTGACCCCTCCTGTCTCAGCCTCCAGTATTTATGCTGCAGTAGTTTATGTGTCGGGGGGCTAGGGTCAGTTTGTTATATCTGGAGTACTTCTCCTGTCCTATTCGGTGTCCTGTGTGAATCTAAGTGTGCGTTCTCTAATTCTCTCCTTCTCTCTCTCGGAGGACCTGAGCCCTAGGACCATGCCCCAGGATTACCTGACATGATGACTCCTTGCTGTCCCCAGTCCACCTGGCCGTGCTGCTGCTCCAGTTTCAACTGTTCTGCCTTCTTATTATTCGAACATGCTGATCATTTATGAACATTTGAACATCTTGGCCATGTTCTGTTATAATCTCCACCCGGCACAGCCAGAAGAGGACTGGCCACCCCACATAGCCTGGTTCCTCTCTAGGTTTCTTCCTAGGTTTTGGCCTTTGTAGGGAGTTTTTCCTAGCCACCGGGCTTCTACACCTGCATTGCTTGCTGTTTGGGGTTTTAGGCTGGGTTTCTGTACAGCACTTTGAGATATCAGCTGATGTACGAAAGGCTATATAAATAAATTTGATTTGATTTGATCTACCTCAATTTCCTCGTAACCCTGCACATTGACTCTGTACTTGTACCCCATGTTTAGAGCCACGCTATCATTTGTCATTGTGTGTTTATTCCTAGTGTTACTAATTTGTTCTTTGTCTGTTATTGTTTTATTTGTTTGTATTCTGCATTGTTGGGAAGGGCCTGCATTTAAGCATAATACAGTTTCACTTTTTCCGAAGCATGTGACAATAAAAACGTGATTAATTTGATTTGATCTATGCACACACTTACTGACCCCCCCCCCAACACACACACTACATATGCCCACACACACATAACATGCACACACATGCATTCTGAGACCACACACAAATTCACATACTTTCACACTCACCACATATGCTGCTGCTACTGTCCATTATCTATCCTGTTGCCTAGTCACTTTACCCCTACCTATATGTACTGTAAGTGCATAGCTACCTAAATTAACTCGTACCCTTGCACATGAACTCGGTACTGGTACTCCCTGCAAATAGCCAGGTTATTTTCTACTCCCTATATAGCCATGTTATTTTTTGTCACGCCCTGGTCTAAGTATTTTGTGTTTTTCTTCATGTATTGGGTCAGGCCAGGGTGTGGCATGGGGTTTTTGTATTGTGGTGTGTTTTGTCTTGGGGTTTTGGTGTGTATGTATTGGGATTGTAGCTAGTGGGGTTATCTAGCAAAGTCTATGGCTGTCTGGAGTGGTTCTCAATCAGAGGCAGGTGTTTATCGTTGTCTCTGATTGGGAACCATATTTAGGCAGCCATATTCTTTGAGTTTGTTGTGGGTGATTGTCCTTAGTGTCCTCTATGTTAGTTAGCACAAGTATAGGCTGTTTCGGTTTTCGTTACGTTCTTTGTTTTGTAGTGTTTGTGTTTATTCGTGTTGTTCATTAAACATGGATCGCAATCTACACGCTGCAGTTTGGTCCGACTCTCCTTCACACCTAGAAATCCGTAACATTTTTACTCTTTATTTTATTTGTTACTTTTGCAAATATATATATATATATATATATATATATATATATTGGAGTTACTTAGAAATGTCCTTGTTTTTGAAAGAAAATAAACATTTTGTTACATTAAAATAACGTCTAATTGATCAGAAATACAGTGTAGACATTGTTTATGTTGTAAACGACTACTGTCGCTTTTTTTAAATATTTTTTTTATGGAATATCTACATAGGCGTACAGAGGCCCATTATCATCAACCATCACTCCTGTGTTCCAATGGCACTTTGTGTTAGCTAATCCAAGTTTATAATTTTAATCCAGGTTTTTCTGTCCAATTACAACAAAACATGTTCAGTAATCATCTCACTTGTTAGATGGCAGTGTACAATGTGGCCATTGAGGCCATGGAGGACAGCAGTGTTGATCAGATGGAAAAATATCTTCTTATACCTTAAAGCTGTTTATCATGTCCGTTTTATCCACTGACCCCATATTGCGATTAAAGTCAAACACACAGTCTGGTTTGATCTTTCTCTCTCTCGTCAGGTGGTCCACTTTCCATGTGGCTCTCTCTTCTTCTGTAGCTCCAAGGCATAGCGATCGGTGTCCTCAACTTCATCTCCCACCAGCTCCTCTGTCAGAAACAGCTTGAAGCACTCTGCCACAGAGGGAGATGACAAGGGGCTTTGCACTCCATACTGTGACTCATCAAAGCCAACAGCAGGGCCAGGAGGGGTGAAATGGCTGTCGGCCTTCCAGCTACCGCAGACAATCAAATCACATTTTATTGGTCATATACACATGGTTAGGAGATGTTAATGCGAGTGTAGCGAATTGCCTGTGCATCTAGTTCCAACAGTGGAGTAATATCTAACAAGTAATCTAACAAATGTGCGATGGCAGTGTGGCATAGGCAAGATGCAATAGATTGTATAAAAGGCAGTATAAGCATATGAGATGAGTAATGTAGGATATGTAAACATTATTAAAGTGGCATTATTTAAAGTGACTAGTGATACCTTTATTAAATCCATTTATTAAAGTGGCCAGTGATTTGAATCTGTATGTTGGCAGTAGCCTCTCTGTTAGTGATGGCTGTTTAACAGTCTGATGGCCTTGAGATTGAAGCTGTTTTTCAGTCTTTCGGTCCCAGCTTTGATCCACCTGTACTGACCTCGCCTTCTGGATGATAGCGGGTGAACAGGCAGTGGCTCATCTGGTTGTTGTCCTTGATGATCTTTTTGGCCTTCCTGTGACATCGGGTGCTGTAGGTGTCCTGGAGGACAGGTAGTTTGCCCTCGGTGATGTGTTGGGCAGACCGCACTACCCTCCGGAGAGCCTTGCGGTTGAGGGTGGTGCAGTTGCCGTACCAGGCAGTGATACAGCCCAACAGGATGCTCTTGATTGTGCATCTGTAAAAGTTTGTGGGCTTTAGGTGACAAGCCACATTTCTTCAGCCGCCTTAGGTTGAAGTGGCGCTGTCTGTGTGGGTGGACCATTTCAGTTTGTTTGTGATGTGTTTGCCGAGGAACTCCACTACTGTCCCATCAATGTGGAGAGTGGGGGCTCACTCTGCTGTTTCCTGAAGTCCACGATCCTTTGTTTTGTTGATGTTGAGTGAGACATTATTTTCCTGACACCACACTCCGATGGCCCTCATCTCCTCCCTGTAGGCTGTCTCGTCGTTGTTGGTAATCAAGCCTACCACTATAGTGTCATCTGCAAACCTGATGATTGAGTTGGAGGCATGCATGGCCACGCAGTCATGGGTGAACAGGGAGTACAGGAGAGAGCTGAGAAAGTATCCATGTGAGGATTAGCTGGGTGGAGATGTTGTTTCCTAACTTCACCACCTGGTAGTGGCCCGTCAAAGTCCAGGACCCAGTTGCACAGGGAGTACATTAAGAGTCTCAAGCTTAATGATGAGTTTGGAGGGTACTATGGTGTTGAATGCTGAGCTGTAGTCGATGAACAGCATTCTTATATAGGTATTCCTCTTGTCCAGACGGGATAGGGCAGTGTGATGGCGATTGCATCATATGTGGACCTATGGGGGCGGTTAACAAATTGGAGTGGGTCTAGGGTATCAGGTAGCGTGGAGGTGATATGATCCTTTAGTTTTTGAAAGCACTTCATGATGACAGAAGTGAGTGCTATGGGGGGGTTGTCATTTAGTTCAGTTACCTTAGCTTGCTTGGGAACAGGAACAATGGTGGCCCTCTTGAAGCATGTGGGAACAGCAGACTGGGATAAGGATTGATTGAATATGTCCGTAAACACACCAGCCAGCTGGTCTGCGCATGCTCTGAGGATGAGGCTAGGGATGGCGTCTGGGCTGGCAGCCTTGCGAGGGTTAACACATTTAAATGTTTTACTCACGTCGGCCACGGAGAAGGGGAGCCCACAGTCTTTGGTAGCGGGCCATGTCGGTGGCACTGTATTGTCCTCAAAGCGCTCCAAAGAAGTTGTTTAATTTGTCTGGGGGCAAGACGTCAATGTCCTTGACGGTGCTGGTTTCCTTTTTGTAATCCGAGATTGTCTGTAGACCCTGCCACATACATCTCATATTTGAACCGTTGAATCGTGAATCTACTTTGTCTCTATACTGACACTTTGCTTGTTTGATTGCCTTGCGGAGGGAATATCTACACTGTTTTTGCACAGAGCCTTGCAAAATAATTAATCCCCCAAAATGTTTTGTGTGGTAATCATTTCTTTATTTACTGTTTTACTCACATTTTCAAATATTGGTGACAAATCATGCATTCTGATCTTACATAGATTGTAATGGACACATTTCATGTGTGTAAAATAATTTTTTGAAGGTTGTACTGATTATGATGAGCTAATGCTAACCTATTTTACCAGCTACAGTATGTGCGGAGCTATGTTCATTGACATACCTTAAAAACCTCTTAAGGTTGTGGGGGGCAGCATTTTCACTTTTGGATAAATAGCGTGCCCAATTTCAACTTCCTGCTACTCATGCCAGGAATATAAGATTATTATTAGTAGATGTGGATAAAAAACACTCTGAAGTTTCTAAAACAGTTTGAATCATGTCTGTGAATATAACAGAACGTATATAGCAGGCAAAACCCAGAGGACTAACTGTTCAGAATGTTTTATTTTATTTGCCTCTGACTGTTCCCTCAGTTGTCTTTGCCAAGGGATATTTCATAGGAACCTGTTTTCAGTTCCTACCGCTTCCACTGGATGTCACAAGTCTTTGGAATTTGGTTGAGGTTATTCATTTGTGCAACGAAGACGAAGCATATGCTGGAACATCGTTACACTATTGAGAGTTGCGCAAGACCTAAAAAGGAGCAAGGTTTGTTTACTTGCTGTATTGAACACAGATAGCCCCGTCTACAATTTGATTGATTATTAACGTTTAAAAATACCCAAAGTTGTATTACAAACGTAGTTTGAAATATTTTGGCAAAGTTTATAGGCAACTTTTGAAATGTTTTGTAGTGACGTTGCGTTTTTGTAAGCAGTTTTTTTCTGAATCAAACAAGCTTTGTAAATGGACATTTTGGATATATATGGACGGAATTAATCAAACAAAAGGACCAATTGTGATGTTTATGGGACATATTGGAGTGCCAACAAAAGAAGCTCGTCAAAGGTAATGCATGTTTTATATTTTACTTCAGCGTTTTGTGTAGCGCCTGCAGGGTTGAAATATGCTACCCTCTTTGTTGACATTGTACTATCATCAGATAATAGCTTCTTATGCTTTCACTGAAATCTTTTTAAAATCTGACATGTTGGCTGGATTCACAACAAGTGTAGCTTTAATTGAGTATCTTACATGTGTGATTTAATGAATGTTTGATGTTATATCATTATTTGAATTCGCCGCGCTGCATTTTCCTTGTTTTTTTTCCAAGTGGGACGCAAGCGTCCCCTATACCATAAGAAGTTTTAAGGGAACATTTTGACATTCGCCATATGGTTAGTGAGAAAGTCCACATTTCAAATGTACGGTCCCTTACTAGACGTCCGCCAACGTTTCTAAAATTTGGGGACGACAGCGGGCCGTGCAGCAGGGCCGGATCTTCCAGGAAGTCATAAAACGAAGTCTCTCGGACATTCGGTTTCCGTTTTATAAAATTTTCACATTTTGGTTATTTTTCCGCTGTCCCTGTAAATCCCACAAGAGGGCGAATGGAATCATATTGCAAATGTACAAAACATCCCCAATCACGACGTGGCCTTTTCTCCTAAACGGTAAAGACTTTGAAGACGAAACTTGGTGAGCATAGGTTTGGCATAATGGGCAGTTGGCCCCGAACAAGATGGTGTCGAGGCCTCAACGGTTTTTGAGTTATGGCCATTTTTCTGGGATTAAAGGACAAAATGAAAATAGAGCAATAATTTCATCACTTCACGTCAAAGTAAATGAACCTACAGTGCCAGGACAAAAGGACCAGCCATTTATCTATAGTAATTTAAGAGAAATCATACAATGTACAATTGGTGTACAATTATTATTTTTTAAGTTACAGATCCAGTTGCAGCGTGTTCAGACAAATCTTTTTGAAGTGTGTTTCCGAGTTCTGTGAGATTTTTGTGATTTTCTGTGATTTTCTGAAATAACACACACTCATTCAACCCTCTGTAAATAAGTAAGTTCTTAACATAAAGACTTAAAACTCAATATTCTATAAGTGCCTACCCCAAGGAGGATATGTGTTCACTTTCAGCTTTCTTTGTAAACCGGAAGTGCCTTAAAATGGTGTCACAGGTGCTGTTTCGAAGGGTTTAAAAGGTCAGATCTTTTCAAAACTTCATATGTGTGATTAGGAAACCCTCATGAACTGTAAGTCAGTCATATCTCCCAGCAGATGTCAAAGAAAAGCTCTCTCACACACACACACACACACACACACACACACACACACACACACACACACACACACACACACACACACAGACACAGACACACACACACAGCAAGGATGGAGTGACAAAGTGCGGTGCATAAAGACACTCAGAGCCTGTAATGGCATTATCATAATCTCTCGGCAGTGCCGAGTTCAACGAGATGCCCCGCTAGAACGTAGGATGCTCGGTCTGAGCTCAGTGACCATGAAAAAAGTAGGTCCATAATGAAACCTGGCCCTAAATTGCAGGTGCTTTTGGGTGACAGCGGGAGAACAGTTAGGGGTAGAAGCACAATTAGACCTCAGGAACATTCCTGAGGTCCTCCCGATCTGTGCAAGCCTAACCTTGACCATGTGGTATTAACCCTTAACAGTTAAAAGACGGTGTTTACATCAAACAGCTTTCAATGACTTCTCTCCCCATAGGAATACATTGCCTGCACCCCTAAATTCAACCTGAAGCCTATGTGGGTTATGAATGTTTTATGAACCTGTCTTCGACAACAATCCATCAAGCCACTATGAGTTCTACCTGTGTTGATTCTAAGCTTCCTGGAGCAACCGGAAGTGGTTAAAATCACCCTAAAAGTGTTTTTTCATACCTAACCAGCAGTTTGTGGTATATAGTGCATTAAACCCTGTGTAAATCGGTCAGTTCTTAATGTAAACGCTTAAAACTCAGGATTCTGTAAAACCATACCCCAATCAGGATATGTGTTTACTTATAGCTTCCTGTGCCAACGGGAAGTGCCTTAAATGGTGTCATAGGGGCTGTTTCGAAGGGTTAAAAAGGTCAGATATTTTCAAAACGTCATATGTGTGATTAGGCAACCCCCATGAACTGTAAATCAGTCATGTCTCCCATACAATTTCCAAGAAAAAATCACACACACAGCAAGGACAGAGGGACACAGTGTGGTGCGGAGAGACAGACAGTGCCTGCAATAGTTACCTTTGTTCGAACTAATAAAGAACCGTCAGACCTAGACTTCTGAAACTTTAGAAACCTGTTCTAGACCTCAGGTCGATAGTACGTGGTGAGTTACGTAGCTCTAGAAGGTTCTCGGACCGAGAAACAGCCTCGTACATTTGCAATAACGTAAATTCATTTTGACCATTACAAAAATGACGACATTTAGAAAAGACCCAGAGTCGCAAGACTAGGTGCATTGAAACCGGCTCGGCCCATAGAGACGGACCGCAATGTTTCTGTCCGATAGCTCATTCAGCAAGGCTTGGAAAAAGGTGGATTTTCAGCACCAATTAAGGTCGTTGCTCGGGCACCGAATGACCTATCGAGCCGAAACTCGGGATTCGGGGTCGCCTCACATAGGCCTACACATAATGTCAGAACTGGACCCGCAGCTAGAACGTAACTACGTGTTTTACGTTTTTATTATGTTTTATACTGAAGGCGCTGTGAATTATGGCCCTGCTCTGAAATATGTGATAGTTGGCTTCTAAACGAGTTGGAAAAAGTGGGTTTGGTGTCAGACATCTAATTGACTGATGGACACTGACTTGCTAGTTGACTTTTGTACGTTTGCAATATGTTTAAATAGTGAGGGACCATCACCAAAATGCCATTCTGAAATCAACACAAAAAATGGCATCACCATAGTCTCCAGACCGTGCCGAGTTCAAAGAGATGCCCCGCTTGACCGTAGCTCGCTCTGAGTGCAGCAACTGTGAAAATAATCAGGCACAAAATGAAGCCTGGCCCTATATTTCAGGTGCTTTTGGGGGACAGCGGCGGAAGAGTTAGGGTTAGAAGGACAATTCAACCACAGGAATGTTCCTAATGTCCTCCCAATATGTGCACGCCTAACCTTGACCATGTGGCATTAACCCTTAACATTAAAAACAGGGTTTTTTCATCTCACAGATTACAATGACATCTCTCCCCATAGGAATACATTGCCTACTCCCCTAAATTCAAAATGAAGCCTATGTGGGTTATGAACGTCTTATGAACCTGTCTTTGATGACAGTCCATCAGGCCACTATGAGGTCTACCTGTGTCAATTCTAAATTTCCTGGAGCAGCCGGAAGTGGTTAAATTCACCCAAAAGGAATTTTGATGTACATAACCTGCAAATGTGAAAATGACTGCATTCAACCCTGTGTAGACCAATCAATTCTTAACATAAAGACTTAAACTCAGGATTCTGTAAGAACATACCCCAAGCAAGATATGTGTTTACTTATGCACAAATGCACAGTGCATTTGCAATATGATTCAACAGTGAAAAAACATCACCAAATGGACATGATGAACTCAACGCAACGAGCGATGGAGAGGAACCACTATCACTTCCCAGCCATCTCGAGTTCATCAGGCCAGTAAATTTTGCATTTCTGCAGTATTTTTGAGCATGACAAATTCGTGATGGTAAATGCCCATTAAAACATATTGCAAATGCACAGCCGTGCACCTGGTGATTGGAACAGTTTACCAGGAGCACATTTTAAAAATGGTTTGTAATGCCCCATTATGGGGTAGCAAGGGGTCCACGGTTGGGTAGGGAGCACCCCCCACCCATGCCCATCCAATAGGAATTTTGTCATTTTGGACATTTTTTAAAAAATCATTAAAAAACAACAGTCCCACTTCTCCCTCATCATACATGACAAATAGACATTCAAGGTTGATTCATGGCTTAACATAGTGCTATATATCATTTTGGCAGTATAAATGCCTTTTGGACATGGTTCACTGACTTTTGGGTTTGTAAACCAACTTCCATTGAGCGTACAAATGGCAAATGGACATAACATCCTGATTTGGCACTTTCAAATCTTTCATATTGCATTTGGACATTTCTTATGGCATTTGCCCCCCCCCCAAATGTGACTTTTTGACTTTAACATTTGACTTCCTAAGAAATCATATTACAAATGGACAAAACATTTACTTGTATGGACAAGTTTTAAAAAATTATGATCATCAAATATGACAAAAGTATATTCATACAGTTCTTAAACATGTGTAATTGACAAAAGAAATCGAAAGAATTTCAAAAAACGGTCCAGAAGGCACTTTTTTTACTTCTTGACGCTACCCATCCTGGTACCGGGATAAATGTCATCAGCAGCCGCTGAATAGCATAGCGCCACAGTCAAATAATATTACAAAAAAATATTGATATTCATGAAATCACAAGTGCAATATTGCAAAACACAGTTTAGCCTTTTGTTAATCCACCTGTCGTCTCAGATTTTGAAATTATGCTTTACAGCGAAAGCAATCCAAGCGTTTGTGTAAGTTTAACGAGTTTAGCATAGCATAACATTTTGTACACTAAGCATTAAGTAGCTAGGTCAAGAAAATCAGAAAAGCAATCAAAAAAATTGTTTACCTTTGATGATCTTTGGATATTTTCACTCACGAGACTCCCAGTTACCCAACAAATGTTACTTTTGTTCCATAAAGATTATTTTTACACCCAAAATACCGACGTTTGTTTGTTGCGTTAGGTTCAGAAATCCGCAGGAAATAAAGTTTTTGAAAAAAAGTTCACATTTTCAAAATTTTACTCTTGGGTCTTGACGGTGGAGCGCACTCGCCATCTGTTGGGTTTTTGCAGTGTTACACTTGGCATTTGCCATACGGCATTTGCAATCAACTTTGAATGAAACAACGTCCAATTGAGTGGTATTGGACATCGTGTATATGGTTCGTACAGTGCCAATATGTTACAATTCATTTTTGTACATTTCAGGTGGGTGTTCCCTTACATCATTCAATACATTCTGGGTGTCACATAAACGTCAGAACAAAGATTTTAAGCAAAATGAGGTGATGGGATGGTTCATTTGTCTTTCGAGTAAACTTCCGGAAGTGAATGATGGGAAGTGAATGATGGTAGATGACACACCCCCTTCGCCTTCAACATGCATACTGCAAACATACCCAACTCATCTTATCTTTTGTTGATGCAGGAAAAACAAACATGGCAGCTCGCACCAACATTCACAGACATTCACAGACATTCACAGACATAGCAACAGCATAACACAATTCTCATCCACACCTGTGATGTGATGAAAAGTAAATAGTAACTGCTATTAGCTAATTCATTTCATGGTTTCTGTCAACCGAGAGAGTTGGCTCAATATGACCGCTTGTGTAGCCTACATTTTCCCGATTTGGATGAGAATTGTGTTATGCTGTTTCTATGCCTGTACATGTCTGAACATTGCAACCAAAAATAAACTGCTCATATTGAGGACATAATGTTTTGTGCAAAATATTTCAGTGAAAAATCAGTGTGGCCAGCTCAAACGCTGACTGATGCGTCAAACGTTCTAATGAAGTGTTCTAATAACACAGATTTGAGCGTGTGCTGCAGGGAACACTGTAGAATGATAACATCTGTGTTCGAATGAAAGGAAAGGTAAAAACAATAATAATGTACTACAGTAAATGTTGGCATTTAATTTTCTGCTGTAACGGAACTGAACCGAAGCGTGACCCCAAAACCGCAATACGTACTGAACCATGGGTTTGAACCAATACACCCCTAGTTCAAAGTTATATCCTGGAGTGTAATATGCATAACATTGTATTGTATTTTTCCTCTAAAAAAGACACAGTATATACAGTAAGTGTACTAAACATTAAGAACACCTCCCAAATATTGAGTTGCACCTGCTCTTGCCTTCAGAACAGCTTCAATTTGTTGTGCATAGACTCTACATGGTGTCAAAAGTGTTCCGCTGGCCCATGTTGACTCCAATGCTTCCCAGAGTTGTGTCAAGTTGGCTGGATGTCATTTGGGTGGTGGAACTTTTTTGGTACACAAGGAAAACTGTTGAGCGTGAAAAACCCAGCAGCGTTGCAGTTCTTGGCACTTACTACCATACCCCGTTCAAAGGCACTTACATTTTGTCTTGCCCATTCACCCTCTGAATGGCACATACACAATCCATGTCTCAATTGTCTCAAGACTTAAAAAACAATTATTTAGCGTGTCTCCGCCCCTTCATCTACACTGATTGAAGAGGATTTACCAAGTGACATCAGTTTATTTCATAGAAAGAACAGGTGTTCTTAAGGTCAGTGTATACAGTGCCTAGTGAAAATCTGCACACCCCTTGCACAGTCTTCACATTTTGCTGCCTTAAAATAACACCTAAAAAGGGATTCAATTCTATTTTTTCCCCGCAGATCTACACAACCTCCTCCACATACACAAAGTGAAAGAAAGTTAAAAATAAAATGTCAAATAAAATAACGAAGATGTCTGTCACGACTTCCACCGAAGTTGCTCCCTCTGCTTGTTCGGGCGATGTTCGGCGGTCCACGTCACTGGCTTTCTAGCTGCCACCGATCCATGTTTCATTTTTCCTTTTGTTTTGTCTGTTTTACACACCTGGTTTACACCTGGTTTACACACCCATCTCATGATTATGTTCCTTATTTAACCCTCTGGTTTCCCTTTCTGTTTTGTGCGTGATTGTCTTTCGTGTGTTGGAGTTCGTATCTTGTTTTGTATTTGTTTTATAACGGGATTTTATGTTCCGTTCTCGGATGGAGTAAATACAGTGGTTTTACTCTTACCTGTGTCCTGCGCCTGACTCCTTCGCTATCCTCTAGATTGTCAGAGTCTATGTCTTGATTCTGTATGTCTTCACACCCAAGAGATAATAATTGGTGGATGTTCCTTCGGCAGCGATTACAGCTGTGAAAAATGTTAAATAATATTCTACCAATTTAGCACAACTCTTAGGGAAAGAGACTGCATGTCAAATTTGCTCAACATCAGTAAATTTGGTTGGTAATGATTGAGTGATAGCAATATTCAATCGTTGTCTCTGATTTTCAAACAAATTTAAGTCAGAACTGAGATTAGACCATTCAGGAAATCTCTTGGAATGAAAATGTATGTAATTGTCTCACTGAAAAATAAATCTAGGTTTTCAGAAGACTGATGCGGGTTTTCCTTTAATAACCTATTACCTGGGCTTTGCTCCTTTCATATTTATTTTGATCCTGACAAACTCCCCAGGCCCTGCCGATGACTAGCATACCCAGAACATGATTCTGCCACTACAATACTTGAAAATATAGAGGGTTTTACTCTGTGTTGTGTTGTATTGGATATGACCCAAAACTGTAGTTTTTAATTTAGGCCAAAAAGTTTTTAAAAATTCAAACCTGAAATGACTTCAGTCAACAAGTATTCACCCCCTTTGTTAAAGCAAGCCTAAATAAATTCAGGCGTAAAACTGTGCATAACAAGTCACATAATAATTTGCATGTATTAATGGGTTTAACATGTTTTTTTAATGACTACTTCATCTCTGTACACCACAATTATCGGTAAAGTCCTTCAGTCAGCAGGGAATTTCAAACACAGATTCAACCACAAAGAACAGAGAGGTTTTCCAATGCCTCGCTAAGAAGGGTAACAGTAAAACAAAAAGCAGACAATGAATATCCCTTTGAGCATGGTGAAGTTATTAATTACACTTTGGATGGTGTATCAATTCACCCAGTCACCACAAAGATACAGATGTCCTTCCTAACTCAGTTGCCGGAGAGGAAGGAAACCGCTCAGGGATTTCACCATGAGGCCAATGGTGATTTTAAAACAGTTAGAGATTAGCAGCTGTGATAGGAGAACTGTGGATGGATCAACAACATTTTAGTTACTTCACAATACTAATCTAATTGACAGAGTGAAAAGAAGGAAGCCTGTACAGAATACAAATATTCCAAAACATGCAACCTGTTTTTCAACAAGGCACTAAATAATTCTGAAAAAAATGTGGCAAAGCAATTCACTTTTTCTAGAAAAAAAAAGTGTTTGTGCCAAATCCAATACAACCAATTGCTGAGTACCACTCTCCATATTTTCAAGCATAGTGGTGGCTGCATCATGTTATGGGTATGCTTGTAATTGTTAAGGACTGGGGAGTTTTTCAGGGGGGAAAAATAGAATGGAGCTAAGCACAGGCAAAATCCTAGATGAAAACCTGGTTCAGTCTGCTTTCCATCAGACACTGGGAGATTGTCACCTTTCAGCAGGAAAATAACCTGAAACACAATGCCAACTTTACACTGGAGCTGCTTACCAAGCAGATAATGATAATGAGTGGCCTAGTTAAAGTTTTGACTTAAATCTACTTTAAAATCTATGTCAAGACCTAAAATGATTATCTAGCATTGATCAACAACCAATTTGACAGAGCTTTAAGAATTTTGAAAATAATAATGGGAAATGTTGCACAATCCAGTTGTGGAAAGCTCTTAGAGACTTACCCAGAAAGACTCACAGCTGTAATCGCTGCCAAAGGTACTTCTACAAAGTATTGACTCTAGAGTGTTAATATGACAACAAAATGTGGAGTATGACAAGGGGTCTGTACTTTCTGAAGGCATTGTATGGGTGTCTGAGCTGTATGTTATTTGATTATGCAGACAATCTGACATTTTCATCACAGTAATATTGCTCATAAAAACTAGAAGAGAAGCAGTTCATCTCTCGACAAACTTCATCCAGGAAAGGCTGTCCTGCATGTTGTTAATGTTAGTTCTGTATGTGCAGTTAAGGGCACAATGGTCACACTCTTTACTCCAGTAGAGGTTTAGGTCTTAGACAAGGTTTTAACCAAATACAATACTTTTAGTTTTAGATGTATTTATGACAAGTTTATTATTAATCATCCATTCTGATACTGACTAACTCATTTAGAATTTTTGTGAGCTCACTGGCTTTGGTTGCTGACGTGTAGAGTGTGTAATCATCCACATACATAGTCATTCTACCTTCGAGTAAGACCAGCGGCAAATCGTTCTAACGGCCCAAGGCAGCTGCCCTGAGGGACACAGCACTGTACATATCCGATGTACACTCTCTGGATAAATAACTCTCCAACCATGTGATGGCAGGTGATATAGAAAGTTAGTTTTTGAAATAAAAATATATGATCAATAACATCAAAGGCTGCACTAAACTCTACAGCTCCAACTATCATTTTATTATCCATTCACAATATTTTAACCAATCATCAGTCATCTGAGTCAGTGCAGTACAGGTTGAGGGCCCTTCTCTATTCATGCTGAAAGTCAGCAGTTAACTTGTTCTCTGACAAATAGCATTGTATTTGGTCAAACCCAATCATCCTATCAATGTATTAAGAACAGGCAAACTGATTGAGCAGCTGTTAGAGCCAGCAATGGGTGCTTTACAATTTTTTGGCAATGGAATTACTTTAGCTTCCTTCCACACTTGTGTACATACACTCCTTTTGGCTTTGGTTAAATCTATAGAAAATAGGGGCAGAAATACAGTCTGTTACCTAGTGACTGCAGTCTACGGAGGGCTAAATAAATGGGGAGTAATCAAGGAGATAATGATGACCAGGTGTGCGTAATGATAGGGAGCAGGTGTCCGTAATGATTGTTGCCAAGGCCAGTGGTTAGTAGACCGGCAACGCCAAGTGCTGGAGAGAGGGGGCGGGAGTAGGCGTGACATCTGCGATCATTTCCCATTAATGTTGTCTATACCTGTTGGCTTATTATTGTTGATGGATAACACTAACTGGACCAACAACAATCCTTCTCTTTCATTATGAGATATTTTATCGTTACAAATATGATAGTTCACTGTTCAATGTCATTTCACTTCGGAGTTTTTCTACTGTACCAGTGTGACCCCTTCTTTCTTCAGGCAGATTTGTTATGACTTTAACTAGGATAGTACTAATAGAGAGATGAGACCTTGGCCTCGTTTCAGAAGGCGAGTTTGGTGAAAACTCTGAGTTAGTTGACTCAGAGTGGAAGGAAACTCTGGGTTTTCAGTTTCACAAAGCCAGTTCAGCTTAACTCTGTGTCAGTTGCGTTGGCAACATACTCCGTGAAGCTAACGTGCTCGCTGGCAGGTTCTCTTCAACTAACCCGGAGTTTCTCCTCCTCAGAGGAGGTGTCAGACATGACGTGGCCTTTTCTTGAAGAGCCAGTTGATATTGAAGCACAAATACTCCGAAAAAAATCTCCATCGGGAAGAGGGTGATCAGACCCCGCTTGGATGTTTTATCATTCCCTGAAGATTATCTGTTTGAGCTTTTCTGTTTTTCTGCGCAATCGATCATTCACCTGAACAATATTCTCAGCCCTCATATCGTTCATATGACACATCGTGGACATGCTCTCAGTTCGGAACAAATTCTTTGTGTTGCACATAGTTTATTTTGCCAACGGGAGTTTTCTATATAATATCGGTGACGCTGAGCATATTTCCAAGGCAACCATCTGTCGGGCTGTCGGAAATGTGACTCTTGTCCAGTAAGCACAAATTTGGAGACTTGTATGTACAAAGGCATGTAGGTGTTTCTTTGAAATAGACAATATTAAATACTGTCAGTGTTGGGATGGATGAAAAAAAAATATCCTCCTACATTACTTTCACATTTCCACAAACTTCAAAGTGTTTCCTTTCAAATGGTACTAAGAATATGCATATCCTAGCTTCAGGGCCTGCGCTACAGGCAGTTAGATTTGAGTATGTCATTTCAGATCGGATCATTTCATAAGGATCCGCCCCTTTCTTAATGATCCGATCCTTATGGACATAGATGGATAGATATACACACAAAAATATATATATAATAGAGTACCAGTCAAAGGTTTGGACTCCTGCTCATTCCAGGGTTTTTCTTTATTTGTACTATATTCTACATTGTAGAATAATAGTGAAGAAAATCCAAAATATGAAATAACACATATCGAATCATGTCGTAACCAAAAAAGAAAGAAATTCATTTAAGTAGCCTCCGTACTTCAGGCTGCTGCCACAGATCAAGCAATACCAGCACTTCAGGTGAAAATCATTTTCATTGCGTTGTATGAGGTTATTCTTCTTATCTGAACTTGGGAGGTGAATTGTTGTTGTGCAAGGTTGTAATGTCTTCATTTTTTTTGTTATTTCCTGTTTTACAGCTTTGATGCTCTGGAGCCTGGTGTTGTCGCCAAGGAGCGTTCGAACTCAGTCGGGACCAGGTTTCAGCTGCTGCGCAACACTGACATCCTTCCTCCCATAGATGGTCTGCCTCTACAAGCACCACCTGGACTGGACACAGCAAGACAAACATATCTTTTTGAGACGATCAGGAAGTTTTGCGACGAAGCAGCTATGGACATCACATGTCCCTGCACCAAAGTCATGTCCAAATATAGATTCCCTTGTTAATGCGTGGTTCGGACAGACCAGTTCATCACTGGGGGCGAGTTCCCAGCACTATCTGCAGTGCCTCTATTCAAATGGCTCTCTCCTAACATATGTTGCTGATATAATTTTTTTTTAAATCCTGCTGCACAGCCACTTTACCCCTGATTGTATGCATATAACTACCTCGTCTATCACTGATATCATTATTGATATTGTTCTTGTACATACTGTATATTATTTTCTTTATATTGACACTATCTATTTTTGATATTCGCTACTATGCAATTAACCATTTCTCTGAACCGTTTAAACCTTCTGTCGAGACCATCCACTTAGCTAGATGTGGCTGGGGGTTATAGCATTTCTTTCACATGACCCATCAATTTAGACAAGTGCGTCTGGGTAAGCTTTCTGTTTACCTGGAATTTTTCCTTATTGTAAGCTACTACTTTTACCACTTTTAGTCTTAATCTTTACTACACTACTCACTGTTTAGCACATGACCTCACATGTGAGTCCTTAAAGAGACGGGTGGGGCTGGCTTAAGGGGGTGTGAACGATGCTGAATAGGTGTAGACAAAGAAGAGCTCTCCAGTAGGATTACCATAACATTCAAGGGCCATTTTATCAAACGTGAGGTTACAAGTTTATCAACTTTCAAAGCAGAATTACTTTCCCATTGTTCCTCACTTGCAGTATACGATATACAATTTTGTAGTTCTGTGTCTGCATGTATCGGATGTAAAAAAAAACACAATTTCAAATTGTGCTACATAAGATCGAATTGAGGCAGTCCGTTTTGATACAGGTGCATGATAATGAACTATTCTAAATGAAAACAAATGTCACACATATATTACATATATATATATGTATATATATAATATATTATTTATATTATTTAGGCAAACACTTGTGAAGAAACAATGGCATAAGAAACAATGCCTTTTTTTGGCAACTTTTTAAAATCAGAGTCGCACACCTCATGTAGCCTAGCCCATGGGCCTATATCATTTAATTAAGATTTGTATCACTAAAGTGACCTAATGACTTCTTAAAATTAAGCACATTAATCCGCTTTTCAAGGGGTAACTGGCACATGCAGTGAGTGAGTTTAACATATGGGGAAGATCATTTTCACCATAAAAATCCACCTTTATAATAGAAGCATTACAAGCATAATTGCATTTGTGGTCACTTTTGATAATGCTGTTTTCCACTAATGGAACATTTGCGCTTGTAGCCTACTACCATTTGTGCATTGAGGCACTTATAATGTGAAGAAATAGCCTAATAGTTTATCAACATTTTAAGCTAAACGTTCTGATCTGTTGCGTCAGCCACATTACATAAAAAAAGTTTTTGATGTTAGTGGTTGTGTTAATTTGGGATCTATAGCATCCCTCCCAGACTATGTTTGGAATATTTATTTCTCGCACAGAATAGAATAGGTCGACTTTTGTACAATGGGGGATAGTAGATTGACATTTGCTAGTGCTTTTGTTGTCCGTTAGGCCTACTCATCTTGTTGGCTGACGAAAAGTAAATGTGGACAGTTCTTCAAATATCTTCCATATGTACCTCGGAATTGAATAAGGACCCACACAGTTCCACACTCAGGGAGAACGGCACAACAAAAAGCATGGCTTTTTTTAGGGTGTGTAACAGCCACAAAGGGGATGCCACTGTGAAACTCGAGGCATTATCAAGTGCTTGTCAAATTGTGAAGGAGAGACTATTGGAGTGTACAGCCTACGCAACAACACAAAACTAAGCAGAGCTCATGCCTTTCAAGCCACATTGTAAGACTGCATGATGAGACTCTAATGTATTAAAAGTCAAAACATATAGCCCAACGTTTGTAGAACAACTAAAGTTACATGAATAACTCAAAATTAAGCGTATCGTTTCTGTCAACCGCTCAACACAGAATAGCCGCGTGTGCGCACTCCTCAAATAGTTTGGAGAAAATATTGATATTTTATTCAGCTTTGTTCAATTGTTTTCTTCATACTATAAAATAATGTAAAATAATGCCACGTAATTATCATTAAATGTTGTCACCTAAATTAACTAGTGTAGCCCACAGCCATTTGGCATAGCGACTTCAGGACCTAACATAAGGACAAGTATGCTCCTCTTTTCTTTTGAAATAGACTACATTTTCTTCATACCATGCTTCTTTAGACCTGTCTAAAATAAATCATGGATTTATTGTGAAGGTGTAGGCTATATTGCATGGATTTATTAGACTTTTTAAAATGGCTTGTAGGCTCTGGGCAAGCTAGGAGAAGCTAAATGTGTTCATGTTAATTAACCTTTTCACAAGTACCAACCAACAAACGGGTGTGATCATTCTACAGCGGTCCCTGCAGCGTACGCTCAAACCGGTGTGATTAGAAAGCTTATTTAGAATGTCCAGTTTCGCAGTTTTTTCCCAGAAACATTTTGCACATACACAGTCCTTACAAAGTTATGTCCTGAATGTGAGCAGTTTAATTTTGTATGCCATGTTCAGACATTCACAGAAGTAGCTACAGCATAACAATAGCGTTGTCAATATATAGGGAAAAAAAGCACCAAACAGCTCTGGGACTTTCCACTGTCCAAAGTGGTCATTTTCTCTCATTTTTCAGAATAAAAGCCTGAAACAATGTCTAAAGACTGTTCACATCTAGTGGAAGCCATAGGGAATGCAATCTGGGTCATATCCCTTTATATGGTGGATAGGCTTTCAACGGAAAAACACCCATTTCAAACTAATGGCACTTCCTGGATGGATTTTCGCAGGGTTTCGCCTGCCATATCAGTTCTGTTATACTCACAGACAAGATTTTAACAGTTAGAGTGTTTTCTATCCAAATATACCAATTATATGCATATCCTACCTTCTGAGCCTGAGTAACAGGCAGTTTACTTTCGGCACGCTTTTCATCCGGAGGTGAAAATACTGCCCCCTTTCCCAAACAGGTTTAACAAGCAGTCATATTTAGATAACTCTCGTCTGACAGAAATCACTATGAATTAGCTAATAGCAATTAGTATTTATAATTAATCACATCAAAGGTGAGCTCACCATTGATGGAAATAATTGAGTTAAACACTTTCTATGAATCGAAAGTAATCAGAGGATGAGTAGTTTGTGTGAGGTGTGTTGTCTACCATCAAAATTATTCAAGACACAATGTGCCCATTACAATCTATGCAAGAATCGGAATACGTGATTTGTCTCCAGTACTTGAAAACGTGAATAAAACAGTAAATAAATAAATGATCACAAAAAAAACATTTTCTGATAGTGATTTATTAATACAAGTGAATCACGTAACCGCTCACTCCCACTCTGAGCCATTCAGTGATGTTGTTTATGCATGTAGCTGAGCTGTAGCATTAGCAATGTCTTTCAAAAGTAGACAACTCACAAATGCGGAAATTCTGGAGACTTTGATCAATTCTGACAATGAGTCTGAAATTCAAGAATCAGATTCTGACAGTGACGATGAGGAGTTTCCCCCCAACCTTGTAGCCATTGAGATCCCTGAATCTCAGGACCCCTTGTCCACTGATGAAGTCCCAGGTCCCTTTGAAGATGCTGGTGGTGATGGAGGTAGACCAACAGTGGATGAAGTACAGGAGGTCTGTGGTAGCTGGAAGGCCGTCAGCCATTTCACTCCTCCTGGCCCTGCTGTTTGCTTTGATGAGTCCCAGTCTGGAGTGCAACTCCCCTTGGTATTTCCATCTGAGGCAGAGAGCTTCAAGTTGTTTCTGACAGAGGAGCTGGTGGGAGACATAGTAGAGGAGACCAATCGCTATGCCTTGGAGCTACAAGAGAAGAGAGAGCCAGGAGTGAGGGGGAGACTTGCTAAATTCGTGACAACCACAATTAGTGAAATGTATACCTTCCTGGTGACAGTCCTTCTCATGGGAAAAGTAAAGAAGAACTCCCTAAGAGAATACTGGAGCACAGATCCTATGTTTGCAACTCCCTTCTTTGCCAACCTCTTTTCCCAAGACCGTTTCCTAGTTCTGCTGCGATGCCTGCATTTTGTCAACAATGCTACTGCTGTCACATCCTGACCATAGAAAGCCTTTATTAGGTCAGGGCGTGACTAGGGGGGTTAGTCTAGTTTATATTTTCTATGTGGGGTTCTATGTTGTTTTTCTACGTTGGGGTTTTGGTATGATTCCCAATTAGAGGCAGCTGGCTATTGTTGTCTCTAAACTTGATGATGGTGTTAGTGCCTGTCCGTGCAGTCATGAGTGAACAGGGAGTACAGGAGGGGACTGAGCACGCACCCGAGCGGCCCCTGTGTTAAGGATCAGCATGGCGGATGTGTTGTTACCTACCCTTACCACCTGGGGGTGGCCTGTCAAGAAGTCCAGGATCCAGTTGCAGAGGGAGATGTTTAGTCCAAGGGTCCTTAGCTTATTGATGAGCTTTGAGAGCACTATGGTGTTGAACAATATATATATATATATATATATATTTTTTTTTTTAACATTTTTTTTATTTTTTAGATTGAGTATTTATTGGGTCATTATGCTAGTGTATTATGTATGTTTGTAATAGTGTGTTATATGTGAAAGTGTGTTTGTATTATAAATTGTATTTTAATGTTAAGGACTCTTGGAAGATTAGTCCAAATGGGGACTAAAAGAGATCCTAATAAAATAAAATAAAATCAAAACACTGAGCTGTAGTCAATGAATAGCATTCTCACGTAGGTGTTCCTTTTGTCCAGGTAGGAAAGGGTAGTATGGATTGCAATAGAGATTGCATCATCTGTGGATCTGTTAGGGCGGGTTTTGCAAATTGAAGAGGGTCTAGGGTTTCTGGGATAATGTTGTTGGATGTGAGCCATGACCAGCCTTTCAAAGCACTTCATGGCTACAGATGTGAGCGGTACGGTTCAGTAGTCATTTAGGCAGGTTACCTTAGTGTTCTTGGGCACAGGGACTATGGTGGTATTACAGACTCGGACAGGGAGAGGTTGAAAATGTCAGTGTGAATGTTGACCTGTTTAATGCTGCGGAGAATGTGTTCACACAGTCGTCCGGAACAGCTGTCGCTCTCATGCATGTTTCAGTGTTATTTGCATTGAAGCAAGCATAGAAGTAGTTTAGCTCGCCTGGTAGGCTGGTGTCACTGGGCAGCTCTCGGCTGTGCTTCCCTTTGTAGTGTGTAATGGTTTGCAAGCCATGCCACACCCGATGAGCGTCGGAGCCGGTGTAGTACGATTCGATCTTAGTCCAAGCTGGCATAGCTGGATTTCTTATAAGCTTTCGGGTTAGAGTCCCGCTCCTTAAATGCGGCAGCTCTAGCCTTTAGTTCAGTGCAGATGTTGCCTGTAATCCATGGCCTCTGGTTGGGGTATGTATGCATGGTTACTGTAGGGATGACATCATCGATGCATTTATTGATGAAGCCAATGAATGATGTGGTGTACTCCTCAATTCCATAGAAAGAATCCCGGAACATATTCCAGTCTGTGCTAGCGAAACAGTCCTGTATCTTAGCATCTGCTTCATATGACCACTTTTTTATTGACAGAGTCGCTGGTGCTTCCTGCTTTAATTGTTGCTTGTATGCAGGAATCAGGAGGATAGAATTCTGGTCAGATTTGCCAAATGGAAGGCGAGGGAGAGCTTTGAATTGCATCTCTGTGTGTGGAGTAAAGGTGGTCTAGAGTTTTTTTTCCCTCTGGTTGCACATTTAACATGCTGATAGAAATGTGGTTTCCCTGCATTAAAGTCCCTGGCCACTAGGAGTGCCGCCTCTGGATGAACGTTTTCCTCTTTGCTTATGGCGGAATACAGCTCATTGAGTGTGGTCTTCGGTCTGTGGTGTTATGTAGATGGGTACAAAAATACAGATGAAATCTCTCTAGGTAGATAGTGTGGTCTACAGGTTATCATGAGACACTCTACCTCAGGCGAGCAAAACCTCGAGACTTCCTTAGATATTGTGCACCAGCTGTTGATTACATATATTCATAGTCCGCCACCCCTTGTCTTACCAGATGCCGCTCTTCTATTGTATAACCAGCCAGCTGTATGTTGATAATGGCGTCATTCAGCCACGACTCCGTGAAGCATAAGATAATACAGTTTTCAATGTCCCGTCGGTAGTTTAATCTACTTCCTAGGTCATCAATTTTATTTTCCAATGATTGCACGTTAGCTAGAAGGACAGAAGGCAGGGGGGGTTTATTCGATCGCCTACAAATTCTCAGAACGCAGCCAGACCTCCGTCTTCTTTTTTCTCCATCATCTCTTCACGCAAATTACTGGGATTTGGCCTATTCCCGGGAAATCAGTATGTTGTTCACGTCGGGCTTGTCTGACTTGTTGAAGTGAAAAAAAGCTTCTGCCTGATCGGGGTGAGTAATCGCTGTTCTGATGTCCAGACGTTCAGTTCACATGCAAATCACATACAGTACCATTATGTAATTATCTTGACAATATCTCACCCACCTACCCACTGCCTCATCATCCTCCCCACTCCCTCATAGGTAAAGTAATTACCTACCAAAAGTACAGAGAAAACCTCATTGAGAGAGCTGCTGGAGGAGCACCACACCCCTCAGCACCGATCCACTGGGGGCCGTCCTGCTGCAGACAATCCCCTACACCTCACTGCACGGCATTTTCCCTGCAAAGTCCCTTAAACTGCTGCTCAAGGTAGTCGCACATGGAGGCACGGCAAAGTCTGCCTGTCTGGCACCAGGAAAAGGAAGCATACGAGGTTGACAAAGTATATGTGTTCAGCGCAGCATAGTTGAAGTTCATGGTTATAATAGGAAAACTCAAACATGAACACAACTACAAAACAAGAAACGTGAAAACCCGAAAACAGTCCTGTGTGGCACAAACACTGACACAGGAGACAACCACCCACAAAACCCAACACAAAACAGGCTACCTAAATATGGCTCCCAATCAGAGACAATGACTAACACCTGCCTCTGATTGAGAACCATATCAGGCCAAACACAGAAACAGACAAACAGGACATCCAACATAGAATGCCCACTCAGATCACACCCTGACCAAACAAAACATAGAAACATACAAAGCAAGCTATGGTCAGGGTGTGACAATTAGTAACGTTACCTCGCGTGTCTGCGGTTATAAGGAATACACACAAATATATTATGCTCCATACATACAGTGAGCTACAGTAGAAATGACATAACACGACATACAGAAACTATTATAACTTAACAAGGCACTTACTTTAATAGAAATGCACACATGTCCAAGTTATTATCATGTAGTAATGAAAACAACAATGAAGGCGAAGCAAGCACCAGCCAGAAAATGTGAAAAGTTTGTGCAGGTCCTGTTCTGCCTGGAAGTGCGCAAATGTCTGCATTCTTGATCTGCGGAAACAATTGGGAAGTGCTTGGGGAAGTTTGTCCGGCTCAGTAAAGCCTAAAACATAAATTGCCTGCAAAAGTGAAATGGCCTATTTTTATGTGAATTAATGAGGAGGCTGAACACACCTCAATTCAAACTGTTGTTAGAAAATAAACTTATTAGAAAATCATTTGAAACTGACAAGTTGATACAGTTAATTAATGAATCAATAATATCAGGCAGAGTTCCTTAGTTTGAAGGCAGCGCAGATTAATTGTCCTGTTGCGTAACAATCACATTTTGGAACAGTGAGCGCATTCTGACATCGCGTGCATAAAAAAACTCACGCTCGGGCAACCGTTAGAGATATTTGGAACTCACTTTTGAAAAGGTTAACGGTCTATTTCCGTGAGCCCGAAAGTTATTTGCTAGACAATCACCGGCTGACAAAATTTTGTGACCGCCATAGCCCTTCCTCAGGTGCATTTTGTTTCCATTGATCATCCTTGAGATGCTTCTACAACTTGGAGTCCACCTGTGGTAAATTAAATTGATTAGACATGATTTGGAAAGGCACACACCTGTCTATATAGAGGTCCCACAGTTGTCAGAGCAAAATCCAAGCCAAGACGAATGAATTGTCCGTAGAGCTCAGAGACAGGATTGTGTCGACAAAGATCTGGCAATGGGTACCAAAACATTTCTGCAGCATTGAAGGTTCCCAAGAACACAGTGTCCTCCATCATTCTTAAATGGAAGAAGTTTGGAACCACCAAGACTCTTCTTAGAGCTGGCCGCCCAGCACAACTGAGCAATCGAGTGAGAAGGGCCTTGGTCAGGGAGGTGACCAAGAACCCGATGGTCACTCTGACAGAGCACCAGAAGGACAACCATCTCTGCAGCACTCCACCAATCAGGCCTTTATGGTAGAGTGGCCAGAAGGATGCCACTCCTTAGTAAAATGCACATGACAGCCTGCTTGGAGTTTGCCAAAAGGCACCTAAAGGACTCTCAGACCATGAGAAACAAGATTCTCTGGTCTGATGAAACCAAGATTGAACTCTTTGGACTCAATGCCAAGTGTCACGTCTGGAGGAAACCTGTCACCATCCCTACGGTGAAGCATGCTGGTGGCAGCATCATGCTGTGGGGATGTTTTTCAGCAACAGAGACTTGGAGACTTGTCAGGATAGAGGGAAAGATAAACAGGGAAAAGTACAGAGAGATCCTTGATGAAAACCTGCTCCAGAGCGCTCAGGACCTCAGACTGGGGCGAAGGTTACCTTCCAACAGGACAATGACCCTAAGCATACAACCAAGACAGCGCAGGAGTGGCGTCGGGACAAGTCTCTGAATGTCCTTGAGTGGCCCAGCCAGAGCCTGGACTTGAGCCCATTGAACATCTCTGGAGAGACCTGAAAATAGCTGTGCGGCGACGCTCCCCATCCAACCTGACAAAGCTTGAGAGGATCTGCAGAGAAGAATGGGAGAAACTCCCCAAATACATGTGTGCCAAGCTTGTAGTGTCATACCCAAGAAGACTCAAGGCTGTAAATGCTGCCAAAGGTGCTTCAACAAAGTACTGAATAAGTATGTAAATGTGATATTTTTTTATTTTTTTTTATTCATTTGCAAAAATGTCTAAAAATCTGTTTTTGCTTTGTCATTATGGGGTATTGTGTGTAGAATGATGAGGGGGGAAAAACGATTTAATACGTTTTAGAACAAGGCTGTAACGTAATAAATGTGGAATAAGTCAAGTGGTCTGAATACCTTCCGAATGCACTGTATTTTCCTAATCGATTCATGTCTGAGTAAATATCCAATTAATCTGCTTTATCGTATCAGTATGAGTTTAGCACCATGAAATATGCATGAGTGATCCTTCAGACCGCCCTGTGTTTAAATATTCTTTTCATCCCGTTGCCTGAGGAAATGTGTCAGATTGGACCGGAGTGTGTGTGTGTGTGTGTGTGTGTGTGTGTGTGTGTGTGTGTGTTGATGTGTTTAACTATATTTGTAGTTGCCAGAAGTCCCCAGAAGAATAGTAAATGAACAATAATTTGACCAACTGGGGACATTTTAGGCTTAAGGTTAGAATTAGTGTTAGGGTTAGAATAAGGGTTAGGTATAGGGTTAGGGTTAAGGTTAGGTTTTCGGGTTAGGGTAAATAGTATTTTGAATGGGGACTGACTTGTGTGTCCACAGAAGGTTAGTTGTGTGTGTGTGTGTGTGTGTGTGTGTCTGTGTGTGTGTGTGTGTGTGTGTGTGTAGACTCCCAGACATCTAAGAGTAGCTCTTTCTGGGAGATGAGCACTGATGGGAGTGGTTGCCCACTGTCCGGAAACACACACACACACACTGACACTCACACAAACACATACACCCTTGAACACACGCATGCACATACTGTATGTATGCACACTCACCAATAAACACACACAACCAGTAACCTAAGCACACTTATGTGTGTAGGCACAGAACACCCCATAAAAACCCACACGCTCACCTAGAAACACATACCAACACATTAAGAAAACCACTGAATATCCCCTAGCACCAGTTCTCAGGCTAGGTGATCAATAGATTGTATCCAGAGCCAATAATGCGAGAGGATCCAGGAGCCGTGAGTGGTCCAAGTACTCATTGTGTTTAGTTACCCTACACTCAGGGCTGGCTCTAAGTGAGCTGCTGGTTGCCCCCCTCTGTTTTACAGCTAATTCCCTACAGTTTTACCCATTGAGCCACGACTTATGCCATGTTAATGATATCTGAGTGAGAGTGACTAACAAAATCAATGGGGGCTCCCTGGAAGTCCCTGGGCATGTGCCTGGTCGGTATTCAGTCATGATTATTACAAGTTTAGATAACTGGCTAGACTAACTTACCAATCTAAAAATGGTTAGCTGACATGGCTAATTGAGTGACTGTCAGTGACTGACAAAACAAGAGATAAACTGCTGATGCACAACCACATTTCCAACTTGCACCTTGTGTATTCTACTATTCTAACTCTCAACAGTAAGTTGAGACACATTTTTTAGGTTGGGGGCCCATGGCGGCCTAGGACCCTAAGCGATTGCTTATGTCACTTATGCCTGGAGCTGGCCCTGCCCACACTTCTATTTCCCTGGGGGTCCTGGCACTATGGAATAGTGTGTGTGTGTGTGTTTTTGTTTGTTTGTTTGTGTGGTGTTAGTGTTGAGTGGGTCAGCTATTTGTTCACCCGCACCCGGCCGCAATTGCTAATAACCAATCCGCAACAGCCTAACTGTATGTAAACATCTGAGGACCGCACCCAACCGTAACCCACAAATATAGAAAATAGGCTACAGTCAAATATGGCAGAATTTTCTTTTGACAGGGGGTGCAGGACATTTTTTTTGCCTGATTTAGATACACTATATATACAAAAGTATGTGGACACCCTTTCAAATGAGAAATCTTAACCCTACAGCATACAATTACATTCTAAACGATTCTGTGCTTCCAACTTTATGTCAACAGTTTGGGGAAGACTCTTACCTGTATAAGCATGAATACCTCCGTGAAGTCCATACAGAAATATTTTTTTTAGATCGGTGTGGAAGAACTTGACTGGCCTTTGGGATGAATTGGATCGCCCACCATCAGTGCCCAACCTCACTAATGCTCTTGTGGCTGAATGGAAGCAAGTCCCCACAGCAATGGTCCAACATCTAGTGGAAAGCCTTCCCAGACGAGTGAAGGCTGTTATAGCAGCAAAGGGGGGGACCAACTCCATATTAATGCCCCTTATTTTGGAATATTATGTTTGACGAGCAGGTGTCAGGTACTGTGTGTGTGTGTGCGGCCGGGCGAGCGTGTGTGTGTGTATTCCATATTTACATCACCACTGCCCCTCCTTTCACTGATGATATACTCACAGTGTTGTGTAAAGAAGTGAAGTTCAACTGGTCACTGGTCTTAGAAATGTCCACACTGTTTTGAGACCAGTGTCTGCTAATGCTGTTTGAGAGAGAGAGAGAGAGAGAGAGAGAGAGATTATGAGAAAGCAGAACGAGCAAGACAGATAGAGGAAGAGAGTGTATATGAAAATGCCTGTGTGTGTACAAATATATGTGTGAAAGTGTAAAAGGGGTTAGTGTGCTCCTAACCGCTTAGCTTCCCCCACTTTACTGGGCTCAAACCAGTGATCCTCTGCTTCACAGCACACGAGACCGGCGCCAGTGCTTCATTTGAGCCGGATCCTGACGGAACACCTCTCCATTTTGGAGTTTTGTTCTGTTACCTACTCGGCCGAATCTGGTAACTTTAGTAGAAAAATTCAAAGAAAAGCGATTCAAGTTCATTCGAGTTGCATCTTCATTAATTGTCCTGCCCCCACAAAAAAAAAAGTTATGTTAAAAAGTTTTCAGCACCTAACTAATATTCAATGGGTTCGGCCAGCCCGGGTATATGGTTTGCGCAACATTGTAACCTACTGTAGGCCTATGTGTGAGACCAAGTGTCCGAGGTTGTGTCAGACACGTGCCTGTATCTCTCACGTAACTAGAAGGAGATCCACTTTCTATGATCTCTCTCCCTCTCTGCCCTGACAGACATGAGCCTGCAACTCTCACATAACTAGAAGGAGATCCACTTTCTATGATCTCTCTCCCTCTCGGCCCTGACAGACATGAGCCTGCAACTCTCACATAACTAGAAGGAGATCCACTTTCTATGATCTCTCTCCCTCTCGGCCCTGACAGACATGAGCCTGCAACTCTCACATAACTAGAAGGAGATCCACTTTCTATGATCTCTCTCCCTCTCGGCCCTGACAGTCATGAGCCTGCAACTCTCACATAACTAGAAGGAGATCCACTTTCTATGATCTCTCTCCCTCTCGGCCCTGACAGTCATGAGCCTGCAACTCTCACGTAACTAGAAGGAGATCCACTTTCTATGATCTCTCTCCCTCTCTGCCCTGACAGACATGAGCCTGCAACTCTCATCTCTCCAGCGTTGCATGTCATCATTTATTTCCTTATAGAATCACTTGATCAACTGCCAAATATAGTTTAACAAAGTAAAACAAGAAAGAGATAGGCTTTTGGCATGAGCGCACTGGCCATCACCAGCGTGTGAGCTGCTCATCATTGGTTAAATCAGTGAAACTGGAAAGCATTTTTAGGACTATAATTTCCTCCGCCATATTGTAGCCTACAATATGTTTCCACACACCTAGGCCTAGGCTATTGATGGATTCAAGACATGGCCATTTTTATTGATGTCAAGTTTGTCAGTGTCAAAGTAGCCTGCCATCACGATCATTTGTGCGGTATTAAAACATATTCGTAGAATTGCATGAAATGCGTTTATAAAAAGCCACATTTTCCCCAGACCCTAGGCTACAAAAATATACTCCATGTGTGCAACTTCTGGAAGTGCCTATAGTCCACTGCGTTATGCTGCTACGCAAATGCGATCATATGCATGCAGTGCTTTATTATAAAGGAGATTCTTTTCTCAAGCCTTCTGTCACCTCAGAACTCCCCAACCTGTCAGTCAGTGAGTGTAGCTGGTGCATGAAGTCAGGCGCAGGAGAGCAAAATGAGGGAGCAACATACTTTACTCACAAATACTTTACTCACAAATACACCTGACCAAATGCAAACGGTAAATATTACGCACGGGTGAAAACGGCACCCGTCAACAAAAAACACAGCCATCATGAACCGAAACGAACATAGAAACAATCACGCACAAAAACATGGGGGAAACAGAGGGTTAAATGCAAGAACATGTAATTGGGGAATGAAAACCAGGTGTGTAGAAAACAAAGACAAAACCAATGGAAAATTAAAGGTGGATCAGCGATGGCTGTGTTGACGTCGACCGCCCGAACGACTTCGGCGGAAGTCGTGACACAACCCCCCCTCACGCGCTCACATTTTTGTTCCGACACCTCCCAATTTACAAATTAAGCAATGGTGACGCCCTCCTTGACAACGTGCAAGCAGATTGAGCCTTAAAAAAAGGTTCCTTTTGAATGGCTCCATCCGTGACATTTCAAAATAGTTGCGGAGTGAGTTTATGGTATGTTCTTAACTCTGTTACACGTGTTGTACTGTATTTCATATGACAAAACTGTATAGGACAGAATGCACTAATTCACTCCAAACAAATAATTTACATGTAAGTTACAATCGGTGGAAGTATCTACAATTGAATGGAATCTCTTATTTGGCATGATGGTGTTTACATCTTCCGTACCTCATCTGGTTCTGTGTATGGTTTTATAATGGCTATATTCTCTGTGTACAAAGGTCTACTCGGTTCTAGATCCGCTTGGGAATAAACAGGCCTGCTGTTGGAAATAGAAAGACAAGCTTGTATGATTTAATTTCCATGGAAATAGGCTGAGGGAGAGAGCTGGAATGAGATGAGAATTCCAGAAGCCCTGCTCATTGCTTCCCTTCTGGAATTTGGTATCCGGGCATTTGCTCCTCCATCAGGAATCGGATTAATTCCGTCTCGGGCTTCTCTGGCCTCGGTCTCTATGAGGCAGAGAGAGGAAACCTCTGAATCATTACAATTGGTTTGCAAAGTAAAGGTTGTGCTACCATTTAAAGCATGCTGCTGTCCCCACGGAAATGGACCCATCACCTGAAATAACATTCAGATAAAGATGTTGCATTTGAAATGAGGTGGACTATATCAAGTGACAGTCAATTTTCCAGACAATATTTGCAATCTTAACATACTTTCTCTGACCGGATGTTGCCTGTTACAGTCCTATTGGGGACATGAACACAAAAGGCCGGCAGCTGTCCCATAGCCGATTTGAATCGAAGATCGTAACGAACTTGGACTTTTCTAATATCTCTCCCAAACCTACGGCCTGCATGGCACTATAGACAATGGCAAACTGTTTTAACATCGGCCCGGGCCTGAGATATGCTGGAAGGAGGGATGACCTGAGAGAAGGGGGAGGGAGGGGCGGTTGGGATGGAGGGGCGGGGGGGGGGCGGGGGGGGGGGGGGGGGGTGAAATTATTGAGCGGTGGCGGTAATAATAAACAGACGATTGGATGGGGTGAAGGTGCGGGTCGGGGTGAAGGATGGAGGGAGGACGGGTGAATGTCTTCAAAGGCCCTGGCTATAAACAAGAGCGGGACTTAAATATTCATAACCTGGGAATAGGTCGGCCCGTTCCTTTCATCTCCTTTGGGGAGAGACGGCCAGAGATTAGGAAGAGAGGAAAGAGAAAGATGAAGAGGGAGGAGAGAGAGGGAAGAAAGTTTGGCGTTAGCTTTGAATATAGGGTGATTTCAGGCTCAATTACAGAGCTGATGAAAGCCGGAGCTTTGTAATTTAGCTTCTTGCTCCCCTATCTTTATCTCTCTGTTCCTTTCAGACAGTATTCTCTCTCACTTCTTTCTCTCGCTAGCTCGCTCTTCAACTCTTGCCCTCTTGTTATCTTTTTTCAACCTTCTTTTCCTCTCTGTTTTCTCCTGTGTTGACTCCAAGAGGCCTCTAACTCTGTCAAAGGAGGAACGTAATCACGGTGATCTCCTAGCTGTGTCAGTGTGTTAAGGACAGTGATTGATCATGAACTGGCCTGAAGGTAGAATGACAGCAGCGGTGTGGAGAACAATCGGACACTGTAGGTCTGTCTATAAGAGGAGAGAGAGATGGATAGGAGGTCAGACCAGTGTGGCTGTGCTTCTTTGGTCATAGTGTGGTCCTGGGGAATTTATACACCATTGTTGACCATACAGTTCATTTCAACACAAATCAAATCATAATTAACATTTATTTACAAACTTGTTCACAACACCTGCAATGTAAATAGCCCGGTGGCCATTTGATTAATTGTTCAGCAGTCTTATGGCTTGGGGGGTAGAAGCTGTTAAGGAGACTTGGCACATCTGGTACCGCTTGCCGTGCGGTAGCAGAGAAAACACTCTATGACTTGTGTGACTGGAGTCACTGACTATTTTATGGGCTTTCCTCTGACACCTCCTATTATATAGGTCATGGATGGCAGTAACCTTGGCCCCGGTGATGCACTGGGCTGTATGCACTACCCTCTGTAGTGCCTTACGGTCAGATGCCGAGCAGTTACCATACCAGGTTACTTCATGTTCATGGCTTAGATATATCTGCATATACGCTTGTTACGCTATCCACGACTCACACATTCCAAGACTACAGCTATAGTATAATAACCAGCCCTCAGTATCATTGCCAAAGATTTACAAGGCTTCTAATAGTCTCATTAAACCACAGTCTTAAACTTATATGACGCTTCAGTGGAGGTATTAATGCCAAGTTGTCTTTGTTCTTTCTAAGGGCCAGTCTGTCTTGGTCTGCCCGTCTCTGCTGAGTGTGACAAGAGTTGTAGTGTAGACTGGACCACGGATGACAGACTCAATCCCTTGAATCAGAGATCACTTGGGAACAGCCAACAGGGAGATAGAGGATAAGACAGAGATTGGTACCAGAGACCAGAAGCTTACATCATACCTTACTTCATACCATCATACCACATCATCCTCTTTTCATTTAAAAACAATGTTATATAGAACCCCGCAGTATTAGTTCCACCCAGGTACTCCTCTCCAGTCCTTATACAGACACAGAATAATGTATATAGGGGAAGAATTACGTCAAACAACCCGTAGCTATTTGATGTCTACAGTACCATAATCTGTATACCATTATGGTGTTTTCTGTTCTTTATTGCGTCATACCTTGTCAAGCTTGTGTGTCCGTGTTTGACAGATTTGTTGTGTTTTATTACGTCATGTTCCCTTACTGTGATCTAATCTTGACTTTGGACTCTCCGTCGTTATTACATCACATACTCCACTTTATTGCATCTGTGTCATAGGGGTATTACATCTTCGCTGCATTGCATGACAGTTGAAGATCGTGTCACTGTAGTCCCGACTCCCGAGCTTCAGTATCTGTTGTCATCATCAACAGATGTGGGCAGATTGAAGCCGGGCGAGATGCAGAGGGCGGGAGGGGCAAGCTATAACATCTAAGGGTAAAGGGTCAGGAACACTAAGCTCAGAGATCTGGAATCATATTGTTCTCCAGCCTGGTCTCATAGACTAGATGTAACATAGTAAACCCGAATCTGGGACACTCACATTTGTATGATCTGTTGTGTTTGGTATGGTTACATAAGACAGATGGTTACTTAAGGCAAAACCAAAAGTAAGGTGGTTGTGTAGGCATATAACGCAAAACGTCTAGAAAACCCACAACTTCAGAGTTTGAATCTCATCACAGGCTTTGGTTTTTCCATTTATATGTTGAGGTTGAACGTTAGCACGTTAGTCAGTATTTTCCCACCTGTGCTGGTTTGTCCATCTCGTTAGTCGGAATTTGTTTCACCTATGCTGGCCCAGGTAATATTTAAGAGTGGCTGGCCCAGTGCTCGTTGTCTTGAGAGATGTAGAGGGTTAACACCGTTAGTTGGCGCTCCTTATTTGATTTCCAGAAAAACAGTCCTTTATCTGATCTTCCTTGTTTAGGTTTTGGTTTGCTTCCTGACTTTAAGTTTGGTGTGGATTTTTCTTTTGTTGGGGAAAATGTAGTGGGCGCTCATGGTGGGTGTCTTTAGGGCCACAGTTGTTGTTGCTATGCAACTTTCAATGTGCACCCCCATGAGTGTCTTTCAGAACCCCATTTAAAACCCCACCTGTTTCATTTTGGTTGTTGTCGTTGACACTTTGTTAGTTCCCCCTTCTGTTTAAGCCACATTATTGGTTCTATTGCTGAGGAACGTAAAAAAAAATGGGGATTCATCCGGGATCTTGTTTCCCATGAGTATAGTAGTCGATATTTGAGTGTTCAAATTACACTTTTGTGGTAGAGTTTGTCGCTGACATCCACCCTGAAGGGTTATAGGATTGATGGAACCATTTAGAAAGTTGCAGAAACACATATGGCCAAAAAGTTGGAAGCATTTGTGGAAAACTCTACATTGGAGATGCTAGAAAAATGTGCTAAGAAGAATCTGCTCATCATTGCAAAGCATTACGACATCGAAGTTGAACATACTGATTCAAAAGCAGTAGTTAAAGAGTTAGTCTATACTGCTTTGGTGGAGGAGGATGATGACAAGGGTCCTACGGGTGGTAGAGTACTTAAGGCAAAATGGGAACAGAACTTGGAGCTCGAGCACAAGGAAAAGGAAAGCGAATGTGGAGACTAGAACAAGAAGAACGTGCACATGCCATTCGATTAAAAAGAGATGGAGCTGGAAGCGCGACAAAACGGAGATAGATTGGAAAGTACTACGAGTCAAGTCAGGCCATCTCGTACCCTCAACAGGTTGATCTTGGTCGGAACAGCCGGCTTGCACGGTGTGCAAAGCTGTCATCAAGGCTATGGGTGGCTACTTTGAAGAATCTCAAACATAAAATCTATTTTGATTTGTTTAACACTTTTGGTTACTACATGATTCCGTGTGTGTTATTTTGTAGTATTGATGCCTTCACTATTATTCTACAATGTGGAAATTAGTAAAAAATAAAGAAAAACACTTGAATGAGTAGGTGCTCTAAAACTTTTGACTGATACTGTAGATCGACGAAAAGAAGGGCAAAGAAAGTCAACACAACACAGAAACCCTTCGCTGTTCTCTTTGCCTTCTCAGCGACTCAGAGTGCCTTTGGTGAAAGGGAGTGTGGGGAGAGTTCACAGTGAAGTCAAGGGAGGAGAGATGCTGATGCTGATGCTCCAGATACTCAACTAGTCTAAAGAAGGCCAGTTTTATTGCTTCTTTAACAGTTTTTCAGCTGTGCTAACATAATTGCAAAAGGGTTTTCTAATTATCAATTTAAATGATCAACTTGGATTAGCTAACACAATGTGCCATTGGAACACAGGAGTGAAGGTTGCTGATAATGGGCCTCTGTACGCCTATGTAGATATTCCATAAAAATCTGTCATTTCCAGATACAATAGTTATTTACAACATTAACAATGTCTACACTGTATTTCTGATCAATTTGATGTTATATTAATGGACAGAAAATGTGCTTTTCTTTAAAAAACAAGGACATTTCTACATGACCCCAAACGTTTGAACGGTAGTGTATATTTACAAAATAAAAGAGGCTGTTTTGTCTTGTATTTAATTATTAACAGCCAATAAACACCATGTTTCCATTGGGGAAGGCGATGCCTTTAATTAGTGACACATTTCAATTGATCATGTTGTGAGATGTAAGTTATTTTCTGTTGGTTGTGAGCAAACTTGTACTGTCGGATATACACTCCATATAGAAAAGTATGTGGACACCCCCTCAAATTAGTGGATTCGGGTATTTCAGCCACACCCGTTGCTGACAGGTGTATAAAATTGAGCACACAACCATGCAATCTCCATAGACAAATATTGGCTGTAGATATGGCCTTACTGAAGAGTTCAGTGACTTTCAACGTGGCACCGTCATAGGATGCCACCTTTCCAACAAGTCAGTTTCTCAAATTTCGGCCCTGCTAGAGCTGCCCCGGTCAACTGCACATGCTGTTATTGTGAAGTGGATACGCCCAGAAGCAATAACGGCCCACCCGTGAATTGGCAGGCCACACAAGCTCATAGAACAGGACTGTCGAGTACTGAAGTATGCAGAGCGTAAACATTTGGTTGTCCTCGGTTGCAACACTCACAAACAAGTTCCAAACTGCCTCTGGATGCAACGTTAGCGCAATAACTGTTCGTCGGGAGCTTCATGGAATTGGTTTCGAGCAGCCGCTCACAAGCCTAACATCACCATGTGTAATGCCAAGCGCCGGCTGGAGTGGTGTTAAGCTTGCCGCCATTGGACTGGAGCAGTGGAAAAGTGCTCTCTGGAGTGATGCATCACGCTTCACTATCTGGCTGTCCGACGGACAAATCTGGGTTTGGCGGATGCCAGGAGAACGCTACCTGCCCCAATGCACAGTGCCAACTGTAAGGTTTGGTGGAGACAGTATGTGTTCCACCTGTGCTGGTTTTTCCATCTCGTTAGTCGGAAGGTGTTTATTGTTGTCAGTGACTCTTTGTTGAAATGTGTTTCACCTATGCTGGCCCAGGTAATATTTAAGAGTGGCTGGCCCAGTGCACGTTGTCTTGAGAGATCTGTAAGGCTAACACCTTTAGTTATCGCTCCTTATTTGATTTCTAGAAAAACAATCCTTTATCTGATCTTCCTTGTTTTGGTTTTGCTCCCCTTTTTGGTTTTGCTTCCTGACTTTAAGTTTTGTGTGTGTTTTTCTTTTGTTGGGCAAATTTAGTGGGCCAGAGTTGTTGTTGCTATGCAACTTTCAATGTACACCCCCATGAGTGTCTTTCAGAACCCCTCTTAAAACCCCACCTGTTTCATTTTGGTTGCTGTCATTGACACTTTGTTAGTTCCCCCTTCTGTTGGACTGACAGTTTTGGTTTTCTTGCTGAGGAACGTAACTGTCGGGGTGGGTGTATAACGCAACCGTCTAGCAACCCAAAGGTTGCGAGTTTGAATCTCATCACTGACAACTTTTTAACTACTTTTTTAGCTACTTTGCAACTGCTTAGCGTGTTAACTAACCCTTCCCCTAACCCTAAACTTAACCCTTTTAGCTAACCCAAACCTTAACCCTTGAACCTAACTCCTAAACGTAACCCTAACCCGTAGCCTAGCTAATTTTAGCCAGCTAGCTAATGATAGCCACCTAGCTAGAATTCGTAACATGTCATACGTTTTGCAACTAGCATATTGTACATTTTGAAAATCCGTAACATATTATATACTTTGCAAATTCGTAACATATACTACGAATTGTAAATTCGTAACATATCATCCGAAATGATCCACAAATTAATACATACCATACCATATGAAACATAACATATCATACTAAATGGAGTGTCTCAGATTTGCTTACAAAATAATATGAAATGCTCTGAGACCCCAGGTATTGTTCTCAGGACCTACTTGTGTTTTGATTTGATTTGAGTGTCTTTTATCGCTCTTGCCCTCCTTTTTCGAGAGGGGATTAGTGACATCACAATGCCACAGTAGGGTGTCCTGCCTATCCTATCATGATGGGTTAGGATGCATGATGTACAGTGCTGATTACAGTACATACATTTCAAACAGTAGGCTACAACCAATGTACTATCCTATACTACATTTACACCCAGTTCCTGTACATCCAGTAGGTTATTCCGCCATTGAAAATAACCAGGAAAAGCAGCATTTTATGTAGGAGGGAGTCACACTTAACTACAGTTGAAGTCGGAAGTTTACATACACTTGGGTTGAAGTCATTAAAACTTGTTTTTCAACCACTGCACAAATTTCTCCTTAACAAACTATAGTTTTGGCAAGTCGGTTAGGACATCTACTTTATGCATGACACAAGTCATTTTTCCAACAATTGTTTACAGACAGACTATTTCACTTATAATTCACTGCATCACAATTCCAGTGGGTCAGACGTTTACATACACTAAGTTGACTGTGCCTTTAAACAGCTTGGAAAATTCCAGAAAATGATGTCATGATGTCCAGAATGTTATGAAAAGTGATCAGATGAATTGCAATTAATTGCAAAGTCCCTCTTTGCCATGCAAATGAACTGAATCCTCCAAAAATATTTCCACTGCATTCAACCCTGCCACAAAAGGACCAGCTGACATCATGTCAGTGATGGACCATGCCCCAGGACTACCTGACATGATGACTCCTTGCTGTCCCCAGTCCACCTGACCGTGCTGCTGCTCCAGTTTCAACTGTTCTGCCTTATTATTATTATACAACCATGCTGGTCATTTATGAACATTTGAACATCTTGGCCATGTTCTGTTATAATCTCCACCCGGCACAGCCAGAAGAGGACTGGCCACCCCACATAGCCTGGCTCCTCTCTAGGTTTCTTCCTAGGTTTTGGCCTTTCTAGGGAGTTTTTCCTAGCCACCGTGCTTCTACACCTGCATTGCTTGCTGTTTGGGGTTTTAGGCTGGGTTTCTGTACAGCACTTTGAGATATCAGCTGATGTACGAAGGGCTATATAAATAAATTTGATTTGATTTGATTTGATTTGATTCTCTCGTTAACACAGGTGTGAGTGTTGACAAGGACAAGGCTGGATATCACTCTGTCATGCTGTTTGAGGTCGAAGAACAGACTGGAAGCTTCAAAAGGAGGGTGGTGCTTGGAATCATTGTTCTTCCTCTGTCAACCATGGTTACCTGCAAGAAAACACGTGCCGTCATCATTGCTTTGCACAAAAAGGGCTTCACAGGCAAGGATATTGCTACCAGTAAGATTGCACCTAAATCAACCATTTATCGGATCATCAAGAACTTCAAGGAGAGCGGTTCAATTGTTGTGAAGAAGGCTTCAGAGTGCCCAAGAAAGTTGATTCTCCTAAAGTTGATTCAGCACCACCAGTACAGAGCTTGCTCAGGAATGGCAGCAGGCAGGTGTGAGTGCATCTGCACGTACAGTGAGGCGAAGACTTTTGGCGGATGGCCTGGTGTCAAAAATGGCAGCAAAGAAGCCACTTCTCTCCAGGAAAAACATCAGGGACAAATCAAAGTTTTTGTCACGTGCGCCGAATACACTGAATACCTACCAGTGAAATGCTTACTTACAGGCTCTAACCAATGGTGCGGGAAAAAAAAGGTGTGTGTGTGTGTGTGTGTGTGTGTGTGTGTGTGTGTGTGTGTGTGTGTGTGTGTGTGTGTGTGTGTGTGTGTGTGTGTGTGTGTGTGTGTGTGGGTAAGTAAAGAAATAAAACAACAGTAAAAATACATTTGAAAAGAGAGTAGCAAGGCTATATACAGACACCTGTTACTCAGGCTTATTAAGGTAGTATGTACATGTAAGTATCGTTAAAGTGACAATGCATATATGATGAACAGAGAGTAGCAGAAGCGGAAAAAGAGGGGTTGGCGGGTGGTGGGACACAATACAGATAGCCCTGTTAGCCAATGTGTGTGAGCACTGGTTGGTCGGGCCAATTGAGGTAGTATGTACATGAATGTATAGTTAAAGTGACTATGCATATAAGATAAACAGAGAGTAGCAGCAGCGTAAAAGAGGGGTTGGGGGGGGAACACAATGCAAATAGTCCGGGTAACCACTTGGTTACCTGTTCAGGAGTCTTATGGCTTGGGGGTAAAAACTGTTGAAGCCTTTTTGTCCTAGACTTGGCACTCCGGTACCGCTTGCCATGCAGTAGTAGGGAGAACAGTCTATGACTGGGGTGGCTGGGGTCTTTGACCATTTTTAGGGCCTTCCTCTGACACCGCCTGGTTTAGAGGTCCTGGATAGCAGGCAGCTTTGCCCCAGTGATGTACTGGGCCGTACGCACTACCCTCTGAAGTGCCTTGCGGTCTGAAGCCGAGCAGTTGCCGTACCAGGCAGTGATGCAACCAGTCAGGATGCTCTCGATGGTGCAGCTGTAGAACCTTTTGAGGATCTGAGGACCAATTCCAAATAATTCCTGAGTCTCCTGAGGGGGAATAGGTTTTGTCGTGCCCTCTTCATGACTGTCTTGGTGTGTTTGGACCAATCTAGTTTGTTGTTGATGTGGACACCAAGGAATTTGAAGCTCTCAACCTTCTCCATTACAGCCCCGTCGATGAGAATGGGGACATGCTCGGTGCTCCTTTTCCTTTTCCTGTAGTCCACAATCATCCCCTTAGTCTTGGTTATGTTGAGGGATAGGTTGTTATTCTGGCATCACCCGGCCAGGTCTCTGACCTCCTCCCTATAGGCTGTCTCGTCGTTGTCGGTGATCAGGCCTACCACTGTTGTGTCGTCAGCAAACTTAATGATGGTGTTGAAGTCGTGCCTGGCCATGCAGTCATGGGTGAACAGGGAGTACAGGAGAGGACTGAGCACGAACTCCTGAGGAGCACCAGTGTTGAGGATCAGCTTGGCAGATGTGTTGCTACCTACCCTCAACACCTGGGGACGGCCTGTCAGGAAGTCCAGGATCCAGTTGCAGAGGGAGTTGTTTAGTCCCAGGATCCTTAGTTTGGTGATGAGCTTTGAGGGTACTATGGTGTTGAACGCTGAGCTGTAGTCAAAGAACAGCATTCTCACATAGGTGTTCCTTTTGTCCAGGTAGGAAAGGGCAGTGTGGAGTGCAATAAAGATTGCATCATCTGTGGATCTGTTTGGGCGGTATGCAAATTGGAGTGGGTCTAGGGTTTCTGGGATAATGGTGTTGATGTGAGCCATTACCAGCCTGTCAAAGCACTTCATGGCTACGGAAGTGAGTGCTATGGGTATGTAGTCATTTAGGCAGGTTGCCTTTGTGTTCTTGGGCACAGGGACTATGGTGGTCTGCTTGAAACATGTTGGTATTACAGACATCAGGGACATGTTGAAAATGTCAGTGAAGACACCTGCCAGTTGGTCAGGACATGCCCGGAGCACACGTCCTGGTCATCCGTCTGGCCCCGCAGCCTTGTGTATGTTAACCTGTTTAAAGGTCTTACTCACGTAGGCTAAGGAGAGCGTGATCATACAGTCGTCCGGAACAGCTGATGCTCTCATGCATGCCTCAGTGTTGCTTGCATCGATGCTAGCATAGAAGTGATTAGGCTCGTCTGGTAGGCTCGTGCCACTGGGCAACCCGCGGCTGTGCTTCCCTTTTGTAGTCTGTAATAGTTTGCAAGCCCTGCCACATCCGACCGGGTGTCGGAGCCGGTGTAGTATGATTCAATCTTAGCCCTGTATTGAAGCTTTGCCTGTTTGATGGTTTGTCGCAGGGCATAGCGGGATTTCTTGTAAGCTTCCGGGTTAGAGTCCCGCACCTTGAAAGCGGCAGCTTTAACCTTTAGCTCAGTGCGAATGTTGCCTGTAATCCATGGCTTCTGGTTGGGGTATGTACGTACAGTCACTGTGGGGATGACGTCCTCAATGCACTTATTGGTAAAGCCAGTGACTGATGTGGTGTATTCCTCAATGTCATCGGAAGAGTCCTGGAACATGTTATACAGTCTGTGCTCGCAAAGCAGTCCTGTAGTTTAGCATCTGCTTCATCTGACCATTTTTTTATAGACCAAGTCACTCGTGCTTCCTCCTTTCATTTTTGCTTGTAATCAGGAATCAGGAGGATAGAGTTGTGGTCGGATTTACCAAATGGAGGGCGAGGGAGAGCTTTGTACTCTGTGTGTGGAGTACAAGTGATCTAGAATTTTTTCCCCTCTGGTTGCACATTTAACATGTTGATAGAGATTTGGTAGAACTGATTTAAGTTTCCGACTGACAGACTGATATTCTGCAAAAGGTACAGGGATTGGACTGCTGAGGACTGGGGTAAAGTAATTTTCTCTGATGAATCCCCTTTCCGATTGTTTGGGGCATCCGGAAACAAGCTTGTCAGGAGAAGACAAGGTGAGCGCTACCATCAGTCATGTGTCATGCCAACAGTGAAGCATCCTGAGACCATTCATATGTGGGGTTGCTTCTCAGCCAAGGGAGTGTGCTCACTCACAATTTTGCCTAAGAACACAGCCATGAACAAAGAATGGTACCAACACATCCTCCGAGAGCAACTTCTCCCAACCATGCAGGAACAGTTTGGTGACAAACAATGCCTTTTCCAGCATGATGGAGCACCTTGCCATAAGGCAAAAGTGATAATTAAGTGGCTCGGGGAACAAAACATCGATATTTTCGGTCCTTGGCCAGGAAACTCCCCAGACCTTAATCCCATTGAGAACTTGTGGTCAATTCTCAAGGGGCAGGTGGACAAACAAAAACCCACAAATTCTGACAAACTCCAAGCATTGATTATGCTAGAATGGCCTGCCATCAGTCAGGATGTGGCTCAGAAGTTAATTGACAGCATGCCAGGGCGGATTGCAGAGGTCTTGAAAAAGAAGGGTCAACACTGCCAATATTGACTCTTTGCATCAACTTCATGGAATTGTCAATAAAAAGCCTTTGACACTTACGAAATGCTTGTAATTATACTTCACTATTCCATAGTAAGATCGGACAAAAATATCTAAAGACAAAATAATATTTGTGTCATTCTCAAAAATAAACAAAACATGGAAATAAATGGTTTGAAACAAAAGGTCAAAAGATCGAGACAGCGAGATAAGAGAGTGAGGGAGGAGAGGGAGGGGGGCCTTTTTACATGCTGCATTCATTAAAATCAACCTCTTTCCCTGTCCAGTGAGTTAGGAGAGGGACTGTGTGTGTGTGTGTGTGTGTGTGTGTGTGTGTGTGTGTGTGTGTGTGTGTGTGTGTGTGTGTGTGTGTGTGTGTGTGTGTGTGTGTGTGTGTGTGTGTGTGTGTGTGTGTGTGTGTGTGTGTGTGTCCAAAGATATTTCTTATGAATTTTATCAGATGCGCCATTTTGCCAATATCTACCTCACCGGCTCCTCTTGCGGTGTCTCTCTGGTTCCTTTGTCCATCATTCTCTATTCTCGCATAGTTTTGGGGTAAGTGACAATATAGGGATTCCACTTATTGTTCCGTATTTGTGTTAGAGTAGATTGGGAACCACCTCTGTATCCCTCCGCCCTATGTCCATAGGCTTAATTTGGGAGAAATTCTTGGTGGAATGCTCTTTGTTTCAGGGTTTGAGAAGATTATGTTGTGACAAAGGCTCATATCTGCAACAAACTGAAGTTCTTATTTTTCCTATCACACAAACACACACACATATTTTGTGTTTTTTTACTAATCTCAATATTTCATGATGAAAATAGCAACCCAATCCCCCTTTTATGAAGAACAGAGCTGCTCCATTCCCAATGTATCAAATTCTGCTGACTAGAATGTTCACATTTCTTTATTTCAACTGTTCAATTCATAGGGGGCTGAATTATTCCACCGTCATTTCATTCATATACTGAGATATCACTGCCTTACTCAAATTATGCCTTACTCAAATCAGGGAATGAGCATCACATTACAAAAGTTGAAACACTGGAACCATTGTCTTATCAAGAACCGTTATCTTATCAAGAATCAAGGCTCTGGATTTGATCTTTCTTGAAGGGCAAAAAGTACATAGTCTTCCCAACACTGAGAATGCATGGCCTGCATTATCTTCTCATATAGCCTGCTCCAGCTTCAACTGTTCTGCCTTATTATTATTCGACCATGCTGGTCATTTATGAACATTTGAACATCTTGGCCATGTTCTGTTATAATCTCCACCCGGCACAGCCAGAAGAGGACTGGCCACCCCACATATGCTCTCTCTAATTCTCTCTTTCTTTCTCTCTCTCGGAGGAGCTGAGCCCTAGGACCATGCCCCAGGACTACCTGACATGATGACTCCTTGCTGTCCCCAGTCCACCTGACCGTGCTGCTGCTCCAGTTTCAACTGTTCTGCCTTATTATTATTCGACCATGCTGGTCATTTATGAACATTTGAACATCTTGGCCATGTTCTGTTATAATCTCCACCCGGCACAGCCAGAAGAGGACTGGCCACACCACATAGCCTGGTTCCTCTCTAGGTTTCTTCCTAGGTTTTGGCCTTTCTAGGGAGTTTTTCCTAGCCACCGTGCTTCTACACCTGCATTGCTTGCTGTTTGGGGTTTTAGGCTGGGTTTCTGTACAGCACTTTGAGATATCAGCTGATGTACGAAGGGCTATATAAATAAATTTGATTTGATTTGAATACACTCATGACTAAAAGTATGTGGACACCTGCTCGCCAAACATCTCATTCCAAAATCTCATTCCAAAATCCATTTGCTGCTGTTACAGCCTCCACTCTTCTAGGAAGGCTTTCCACTAGATTTAGGAACATTGCTGCGGGGACTTGATTCCATTCAGGCACAAGAGCATTAGTGAGGACGGCGACTGATGTTGGGCGATTAGGCCTGGCACATAGACTGCGTTTCAATTCATCCCAAAGGTGTTGAATGGGGTTGAGGTCAGGGCTCTGTACAGGCCAGTCAAGTTATTTCAAACCATTTCTCTATGGACCTCGCTTTGTGCACAGAAAAGGGCCTTCCCCAAACTGATGCCGACAAAGTTGGAAGCACAGAATTGTATAGAATGTCATTGTATGCTGTTGCGTTAAGACTTCCCTATACAGGAACTAAGGGACCATGAAAAACAGACCATTATTCCTCCGTCAACAAATTTTACAGTTGGCACCATGCACTCGGGCAGGTAGTGTTCTCCTGGCATCTGCCAAATCCAGATTTGTCCATCGGCCTGCCAGATGGTGAAGCGTTATTTATCACTCCAGAGAACACGTTTCTCCACTGCCCCAAAGTCCAACGGCTGCAAGCTTTACACCACTCCAGCCTACACTTCTCATTACGCATGGTGATCTCAGGCTTGTGTTGGACACATTTCATGAATCTTCCTACGAACAGTTCTTGTGCTGAAGTTGCTTCCAGAGGCGGTTTGGAACTCGGTAGTGAGTGTTGCAACCGAGGACAGATGATTTTTACATGTACGGTATTCAGCACTCAGTTGTCCCATTCTGTGATCTTGTGTGGACTATCTTGTGTGCAGTATCTTGTGCGGCTGGGCCGCAAAGTGACAATAACAGCGCTAACAGTTGACCGGGGAAGCTCTAGCAGGGCCAAAATTTGACAAACTGACTTGTTGGAAAGGTGGCATCCTATGACGGTGCCATGCTGAAAGTCACTGAGCTCTTTAGTAAGGCCATTCTACTGCCAATGTTTGTCTATGGAGATTGCATGTCGGTGTGCTCAATTTTATACAACTGTCAGCAACGGGTGTGGCTGAAATAGCCGAATCCACTAATTTGAAGGGGTGTCCAAATAACTTTGTATATATAGTGTATGCAGGCCACATTTGTGCATTAGCATACAAGTAGCCTATTCAGCTTCTGGTTGTTGGATATGGGCCATCGTGTAGGCTAACTCTGACAGGCATGATTCGATGAGAGGGTGTTGAAATATAAATACCCCGCTGTCACGGAATATTTCAATTAATCAGGTCGCTATTTTTGCCCCAGCGCGCTAGCACTTAACACTGTTTATTTATTTAAGAGGGTAGAGGTGGGGGGTACATAGGGAGAGAGGGCAGCATTGGTGGTGTGGATGATCTATGTGCTTCTTCTTGGCCCCTCTTGTGTTGACCTTCAGTTAACCAGCGTTTGCGTCCACTCCCGCTAATTAGCGCTCCAGCACACACTCTGCTCTGCTCTCTTGGATGTGGCCCAGTGACATGGCAGAATGCGGCATGGGAGAAAATCACTGCAGCAACTACAATGCAAACACTCATAGATTGAACTCCCCTTTATTTCCCTACATCCTCCTCTCCATGAATTCCAAGGGTAAAAAAAAAAACAGACAGCCGTATCTGGAAAAAGTCGATTACGTCTGGAGGAGAGAAACAGGGACTGGGTGGGTGTGAATTGGCTCTGATAACTATTGCTGTGTTGAGCGTGGATGCACTCATGTAAATGTATTCCTTGTTTATTTTATGCCAAAGTCTTGTGAAATACAAATGAGGACATTACTGTGCTGTTCCTCCCACTGAAACACCAGCCCAAAACCTGATCCGGATATAAAGGATCTATTTCCCAGAGATGGACACACACATACATCATGCCCTCCCTCCTCTCCTGTTTTCAGCCCCTTGTGTCCCCTGTGTATTAATCTGTGATTCTAAAGATGTGATTTTATGGCGCCTCTCATGAAATATTCATGGGCAGGCAGGCAGGCAGCGCGTCCTGCTGGGCCTGATCACCAGGTAGAATGAATACCATTACCATGGTTTCACACATGAGCAGCGCCATCATGGCTATCTAATGCCGGCTGTCCCTCTTCATCCATTAAGTGCCTCCATTGTCAACACGGCCCCGATACCATTTATTTATCAATCGCCTTTTTGGCACCAAGGCGCTTTTGGCTCTGCAACACCACTGCAGCATATTTGAGGGGGGTGGGGTGGGGGGGGGGGGACAGGGATGTTAATGTCTGTATATTTTAACTTCCCCATCCCGTTCCATCCTGTTTCCAGGCCTGATGTTAGTGCTTTTGCTAGTGCCGGAGCCGCATTGACGTATTTCAATGGGATTTCAATGGTATCCAAGGGAGCCTCTGTGAGCTTTGAGCCTCTCTGGCCATAATCAACCAGCAGAACAACCAACACTCCGCCAAAAAGGATTCCTCATCATTTCAATGGGGCCTCTTCATAGCCACAGGAAGTAGGAGTGCTGCTGCACCCCCTGAAAAATCAGGATTTAAAATGTATTATGAAGAAATATTCTGGCATTCTATTCTATCTCTATGTTCTATTCTAAGGATTTGGTTGCCTAACCACACACTGACATGCACAGCTCTCTGGGTGAGGTTCTGGCTGTCTAACCACACACTGACATGCACAGCTCTCTGGGTGAGGTTCTGGCTGTCTAACCACACACTGACATGCACAGCTCTCTGGGTGAGGTTCTGGCTGTCTAACCACACACTGACATGCACAGCTCTCTGGGTGAGGTTCTGGCTGTCTAACCACACACTGACATGCACAGCTCTCTGGGTGAGGTTCTGGCTGTCTAACCACACACTGACATGCACAGCTCTCTGGGTGAGGTTCTGGCTGTCTAACCACACACTGACATGCACAGCTCTCTGGGTGAGGTTCTGGCTGTCTAACCACACACTGACATGCACAGCTCTCTGGGTGAGGTTCTGGCTGTCTAACCACACACTGACATGCACAGCTCTCTGGGTGAGGTTCCATATTCATTAGTCTCCAGTAAGTGATGAAGTCCCTCCCATCTATGTAATGTATTACAGGTTATTGGACAGGTGCACTCAGGTGGAAGGAGGGGTGGAGTTCATGACACTCAACCCATGGGTCCAGCAGGCAGAGTTCAATAAATACAGGCAGATAGATGTGAGATGCAGGAAGATGGCACTCCTCTCATACCAAACTGTAGCTACTGACCAAGTTTCCAGCAGGAGGAGGATTTGAATCGGTCAGTAGCCTATTGAGTCATACAAGAAGAGTGCAATTATTAAATATCTGTATATATTCTAAACAATGTGTTTTGATCACTTAAAAAAATATATGTTTTAACCTTAATTTAACTAGAGAGACATCGCAAGAGGAGCCGGTGAGGTAGATATTGGCGAAATGGCGCATCTGATAAAATACCTAAGAAATATCTTTAGCACGCACGCACGCACGCACGCACGCACGCACACACACACACACACACACACACACACACACACACACACACACACACACACACACACACACACACACACACACACACACACACACTGTCCCTCTCCTAACTCACTGGACAGGGAAAGAGGTTGATTTTAATGCAGCATGTAAAAAGGCCCCACTCCCTCTCCTCCCTCACTCTCTTATCTCGCTGTCTCGATCTTTTGACCTTTTGTTTCAAACCATTTATTTCAATTTTTTGTTATTTTATCTGTGTATTCTACTGCCTCCATAGTTTGTCCTTCACTGAATGCCAGCTCACAGACTCATGTTGTTAAAGCCAGGGGCCATGTGGCTGTGTAGGCACAACATCTTTATTTATTACACACCACAGCAGCCCTGAACCAAATCCACAGCCCCTTCCCACAGCCCTCTTCCATCTAAATCCACCTACCCTCCACAGTTGGCATACTCAGCTTTAGAAAACCAATAGGCCATCATTGCCATGTGGCTCTGGCTCCTGAGTGACATGTGCAGTTGAAATAGGAAGTAAACCACCCCTACCATGTCACAACACAGCAAATTGGCTCAAACACATTATGAAGGAAAGAAATTCCACAAACTAACTTTTAACAAGGCCCACCTGTTAATTGAAATGCATTCCAAGTGACTACCTCTTGAAGCTAGTTGAGAGAATGCCAATAGTGGGCAAAGCTGTCATCAAGGTAAAGGGTGTGTCACACCTTGGTCATTGTATTTTGTGTTTTTGTTATATATTTGGTCAGGCCAGGGTGTGACAGGGGTTTATGTTATTGTATTTCGTATTGGGGTTTGTAGTATTTGGGATCGCGGCTGATTAGGGGTGTTGTTAGGCTTGGCTGCCTGAGGCGGTTCTCAATCAGGAGTCAGGTGATTCACGTTGTCTCTGATTGGGAACCGTATTTAGGTAGCCTGAGTTCGCTTTGTATTTCGTGGGTGATTGTTCCTGTCTTTGTGTAGTGTTCACCAGATAGGCTGTATTAGGTTTCACGTTCCGTTTGTTGTTTTTGTATTTATTAGTTATTTCATGTATCGTCACTTTTTCTTCATTAAAGACATGAGTAACCACCACGCTGCATTTCGGTCCGACTCTCTTTCGACAAACGAAGAACGCCGTTACAGGGTGGCTGCAGTACTTTGAAAAATCTCACATTTAAAACATAATTAGATTTTCTTTAACACTTTTTTGGTTACTACATGATTCCATGTGTTATTTCATGGTGTTGATGTCTTCGCTATTATTCTACAATGTAGAAAATAGTTTTAAAAAATAAGAAAAACCCTTGAATGAGTAGGTGTGTCCAAACTTTTGACTGGTACTATATACAGTGGGGCAAAAAAGTATTTAGTCAGCCACCAATTGTGCAAGTTCTCCCACTTAAAAACATGAGAGGCCTGTACTTTTCATCATAGGTACACTTAAACTATGACAGACAAAATTACAAAAATCATAATTTATTTGCAAATTATGGTGGAAAATAAGTATTTGGTGGACTTTCAACTCCCTCCAAAGATTTTCTATGGGGTGGAGATCTGGAGACTGGCTAGGCCACTCCAGGACCTTGAAATGCTTCGGTGAGCGAAGCCACTCCTTCGTTGCCCGGGCGGTGTGTTTGGGATCATTGTCATGCTGAAAGACCCAGCCACGTTTCATCTTCAATGCCCTTGCTGATGGAAGGAGGTTTTCACTCAAAATCTCACGATACATGACCCCATTCATTCTTTCCTTTACACGAATCAGTCGTCCTGGACCCTTTGCAGAAAAACAGCCCCAAAGCATGATGTTTCCGCCCCCATGCTTCACAGTAGGTATGGTGTTCTTTGGATGCAACTCAGCATTCTTTGTCCTCCAAACACGACGAGTTGAGTTTTTACCAAAAAGTTATATTTTGGTTTCATCTGACCATATGACATTCTCCCAATCTTCTTATGGATCATCCAAATGCTCTCTAGCAAACTTCAGACGTGCCTGGACATGTACTGGCTTAAGCAGGGCGACACGTCTGGCACTGCAGGATTTGAGTCCCTGGCAGCGTAGTGTGTTACTGATGGTAGGCTTTGTTACTTTGGTCCCAGCTCTCTGCAGGTAATTCACTAGGTCCCCCCGTGTGGTTCTTGAATTTTTGCTCGCCGTTCTTGTGATCATTTTGACCCCACGGGGTGAGATCTTGCGTGGAGCCGCAGATCGAGGGAGATTATCAGTGGCCTTGTATGTCTTCCATTTCCTAATAATTGCTCCCACAGTTGATTTCTTCAAACCAAGCTGCTTACCTATTGCAGATTCAGTCTTCCCAGCCTGGTGCAGGTCTACAATTTTGTTTCTGGTGCCATCCTCATTGAAGTCATTTTTGGAGATGAGGAGCATGTCGGGCATTGTACTAAACATCTCTAACTAATAGAGTATCAAACAGAGTACTCTAACAGAGTATTAAAGCCAGTTTTAAAGCCAGTACTCAAACCGCCACTTTACCCAAACGTGTTTGGGCTCTGGCCTAAACTATCGGTTTCTGGTGCAATCAGATGGCCCGGAGTGTGTTTGCATCCTGTGAAGAGTCAGGGAGGTACTCAGATCCCGACTCATTGCGGAGAAGAAACTAACGACATGGACATAGTGTAGCTTTTGTCCGGAGCAAGGAGTCTGGGTAGCCAGGCAAGGATATGTTACCTGAAAACGAGATGCTATTGGCAGAGGTTTGAAACTGTCTTTGTTATTGTTCTATTAACTTATTCCGCCTGGTGATGTCACCAGGCAGGCCAAAGCTTTCTCCCACCAAAACAGGTGGAAATTTCAGCCGGTCTTTTCAAACCGCTTTTACACTAAAAGTGTAAGGGCACTGGGCCCTTAAAACAGCTACATTTTCTCTCAGTTCCATGGCAAAATGTGTAGAATTGCAGGAAATTTGCATTAAAACTGCAAAAACCTCTCTCAGCTCTATGGAGAAATTTGTAGGTTTAAATATGTTAAAAAATTATCTACACTGCCAAGATCGGGGCCTCTAAAATGTTCAGCCGCGCCGACTGGCCAAGCGCGCCCATTGCCACGCCCCCTACCACACCTCCCTGCCATGCCCACCACCTAAGCCCCTTTTGATCCAGAAAAAAACCCTGGATGCATACAGTACAGTATTTGTGTGTGCATGTGGTGTGTGTGCTTGCGTATGCATGTGTGTGTGTGTGTGTGGGTCCACATTCCCTGTCCCTCTGCCTTTTCAGAAGCTTTTCCACCACCATGACTTTTCTAAATATTTTCTACCATTTCCAAGTCACGGTGTTTCATTTCAATATTCTTGGGACAAACAAAAACGTGGAAATATTGCTCCCCCACCCCTCTAGGCTCTTCTGAACCAGGAACATGTGGTGCTCTTTGCCATTAATATTTGTAATGGGCTCTTACACACCTCCCTGAACTACACCCAAGGAGATTTCAAGTAATTTGAGCTTATTTCTCACCCAGAAATGTAACCAAGTGCCCCTCTTCCTTCTCCCCTGTCTCGCTCCTCCATTACTTCTACCCTTCTCCCTCCCTCTCTTTTTCTTTCTCTGCCAGAGATGGGATTTGAGCTCTTCGGGTTCACAAGCAGGCCAGCCAAATCTGGCAGACAGAAAAGTTCCTCCTGCATTTCAATTGTTCCGTTTGGAGAAAGTTTGAGCCATTCTCACAGCCCAGAGCGCTTTTATAAAATACTTGCTTCTTTCTGATATCAAACTGTGGTAGCTACATAAATAGAGACAAAGACTTACACTGCCTTACACTACTGGCAGACTTCATGCAAAAAAAAATGTATTTCAACTAAGAAAACTACCAATTCAAGGGTCTACGATGGTCAACAGCATAAAATAAGGCAGGTTGGGAGGCTAACCCTGGACAAAACAACAAAAACGTATCATTTTTTGTTTGTTACCTCTTTGTTCTTGTGTTTGACCTTTTGTATAACCTTTATGCGCTCATTTACCATAACCTGATCGACACTCATAGTGATAACAATCTAAATTGAAGCATTCAGTCACAGTGGTGCTAAATGAATGTCAGTATCTGAGCAATCCTAAAGATTTGCCATTACGTGAGGTAGCTGAGCATAAAGAGTTCCTTCCCAAACACAAGAGAAAACACACCGTGAGTCCCTTGGGTTACATTCCTACCGAGTGGAATTCATTTGAGACCTCTGAGGTAATGTGATTATTATTAAGGCAGGGTGACAAAGGGGTGACACAGTTTTTTTACGTTCCTGGCATTTACTCAGCAAACCCTTTGAGAGAAGTTGGCGACGGTACTTCGTTTTCATGCTACGCTAATTATTCTACATCTCATATGGGCAGATCAAAGGAGTGAGAGGAGATGCTCTCTCATTCTCTTTAGTGTTGCCGGGGGGAGAGATGGAGCCTAGGACTGTTTATGAGCAGCCCTGTCTCAATTATGCCGGCTAGCTGCTTAGCATTCCCCAGTCAGCCTGTCTTGATACTCTGTGGAGTTGTTGTTAAACTGTGGAGGAGTTCAGGCAATAAGGTGCAGGCAGCCCGGAACAATAGGTGTGCTTCTTGAACCAAACATTGGCAGGCTACCTAGCCCCCGTCAATACACATGAAGCTTCAAGGCATGTAGATATCTGTGAACAAATCTACCATGTACTGTACATCGTGGCTCTAATAAAATGGCCAGATGTTTTGTCCCATTCCTGATATCAATCTTATCTAGTTTCAGATTCAAATCCAGTTCTTACCATAGTTATCTATCGCTTTTAGGGGTTATAGTTAGCTAAGAGATTTTCAGTAATGTGTGCTGCAAAGCAACGGATCAGGTCAGAGATATGAAATAGGCGAACAAGTTGCCCTCTAACCCATTGCCCCTAACCCAGCGGTTCCCAAACCAGAGGTAGCGACCCCCCAAATTAAGAAAATAGGGGCTTCATCTGTTAAGATAATGGGCACATTCACATAAAAACACATCTATCTCTGGAAGGCGGGCAGGTCTCTGCACTCTAGTTAAGAATGTGTCTCCCTCTGCCATATGGACCCATTGTATGATCCCCACAGAGTAACTGGCGGCAAAAGAGCTGAGCAGAGAAATATACTGCAGCAGGTAACTTCGCAAAACTCTGTGGAGATGTGGGATCAGAGCACGACAATGTTCTATTTCACAGCAAGGCTTGTTGGTTTTTGAGAGAGGAACTGTTGACTTTCTGTGTAATAAAAAGCATCAGTAAATGTCCCACACGAGTGATGACTGCTCACCTCCAACGCTTGGAAGAGGATTTTGTGACAGACCTACTTCCCAATCTGTTTTACTGTGATCCTGGCTCAGTCGACAATGCCGGCAAGTGACCTCGAACAGCTGATTGAGCTTTCATGTAACCAAATGCCGCATACAACGCATTCACAGGTCACCATGGAGGAGTTTTGGTTCCTGACTCAAAGGACTACCCTGCCGTCTCCATCTGAGAAATCTCTGACTTCAGTGCATTCAAGACAAAATGGGAACTTTGAAAAAAAAACGAGCTTCAAAGGGGGAAAAAAAGTTTTGAACTGTCATCCAACTCAGAATTCCAACTCTGGCCTCTTTCTAGAGGTCTGACTTTCTGACCTTATGATCATTGATGTCATGATTTGACCTCGTATTTTTCTGAGTTCCCAGGTGTCTTGAAAGCACCATAAAACTCAAGTTAGGCTACCCTTCGTCAGCTCATATCTGTGTGAAGCTGGATTCAGTGCTCTTGTCTGCATTAAAACCAGATATAGATCTAAGGTTGGATGCGACAGCAGAAATGAGGTGTGTACTGTTGACAACAAGTGAGCAGTCATGCCCAGTGATAACCCCTAACCTCCTATGCCCTAAACCCTATAAATGGAGCCGACACTAAAGAAGATTCAATAACGGGGTCCCACGAGGGGGGCATGGTAATAATGACCAATTACAGTAGGCTGGCGGTAGGGTGCGTTGGTGTGGCAGCGATGGGGGAGCATCAAGGGGGTCTGAATGTGCTCCCTGAGCACCGGAGCATACAGGACATCACTGTTAAATACAAAACATAGTTTAATCTAATGCTTCAGTCGCTCGCTGCGATCGCTTGTCAGTTTTGCCAGGTAATTATAAAGAGTCACATGCACGGCTGACACATTCTCCCTTCTCTCCCCCACTTTTTCTCTGCTCCTTTTCTCCTTCTCACCCCTCATTTCTCTTCTTATATCTACCTCTCCTCTTTCACAAATCTTTGTTAGGATACGGTTTGTTGAATATCCACATTTGACCTCTATCTACCAATGTTGTAAAGTACTTAAGTAAAAATACTTTAAGGTATTACTTAAGTAGTTTTTTGGGGTATCTGTACTTTACTTTACTATTTATATTTTTGACTACTTTTACTTCACTACATTGCTAAGGAAAATATTTTAATTTTTACTCAATACATTTTCCCTGACACCCAAAAGTACTCGTTAAATTTTGAGTGCTTAGCAGGGCAGGAAAATTGACCAATTTACACACTTATCAACAGAACATCCCTACTGCCTCTGATCTGGTGGACTTACTAAACACATGCTTTGTTTGTAAAGGATGTCTGAGTGTTGGAGCGTACCCCTGGCTATCCGTCAATAAAATAAAAAAATTAAATGGTGCAGTCTTCTTTACTTAATATAAGGAATTTGAAATCATTTATACTTTTACTTTTGATACTTAAGTATATTTTTGCAATTACATTTACTTTCGATACTTAAAACCTCTCTAGGGTATGTGGGACGCTACCATCCCACCTGGCCAACATCCGGTGAAATTGCAGAGCGCCAAACTCAAAAACAGAAATACTCATAATAAAAATGTATACAAGATATGTGTTATACATTGGCTTAAAGATGAACCTCTTGTTAATCCAACCATTGTGTCAGATTTCAAAAAGGCTTCACGGCGAAAGCATACCATGCGATTATCTGAGGACAGCACCCAGAACACAAAACATTACAAACAGTTACCAGCCAAGTAGAGGAGTAACAAAAGTCAGAAATAGCGATACAATTAATCACTTACCTTTGATGATCTTAATATGGTTGCAATCACAAGACTCCCAGTTACACAATAAATGTTTGTTTTGTTCGATAAAGTCCCTCTTTAAAACATCCGTTTTGTTGGAGCATTTTGTTCAGTAATCCATTGGCTCAAAGGCAGTCAAAACAGGCAGACGAAAAATCACAAAAGTCAAATGATGTCAAATGATGTTTATAATCAATCCTCAGGTTGTTTTTAGTCAAAATAATCAATAATATTTCAACCGGACAATAGCTTCATCAATATAAAAGAAAAACAAGAAAGGTTGTGCGCAGCAAACAGGTCTGGGGACTTTCCACTATCCACTCATTCAGAGTGGTCTTACTCCCTAATTTTTCAGAATACAAGCCTGAAACAATTTCTAAAGACTGTTGACATCTAGTTGAAGCCATAGAAAGTGCAATCTGAGTCCTAGGTCATTGGATGCTGTATAGGCAGTCAATGGAAAACTACAAACATTAAATAAATCCCACTTCCTGCCATTTCAGTTCAGTTATACTCACAGACATTATTTTAACAGTTTTTTAAACTTTAGTGTGTTTTCTATCCAAATCAACCAATTATATGCATATCCTAGCTTCTGGGCCTGAGTAACAGGCAGTTTACTTTGGGCACGCTTTTCATCCGGATGTCAAAATACTGCCCCCTACCCCAGAGAGGTTTTAAGTATATTTTAAACCAAATACTTTTAGACTTTTACTCAAGTAGTATTTTGCTAGGTGACTGTTACCTTCACTTGAGTCATTTTCTATTAAGGTATCTTTACTTTTACTCAAGTATGACAATTGGGTACTTTTTCCACCACTGCTACTAAGAGGAAGCCATGAAGGCAAAAAAAAGATGTTTTTAGCACAACCAGTCAAATAGAGGGAAATCATCTCCTAAAAGAACAAATAGGATAATTTAAGGGTAAATACATTGTTGCTGTTTGTTTACTTTGTCTTACAGTAATTGATAACTAAGCCTACTCCCATTGCTTAACTAACTGCTAGGATGACAAGACATTCACCCCATGCCGAGCCATGATGACAACAGGTCACAGTGGGAGGCGACAGGGGTGGCAGAGTGGGGTTAGTGTGTCAGTGGAGCTTGTCAATGTCAAAGGGAGTTACGGAGCTCGCAGAAGCACATTCTTTTGAAGGTATGTTTTTTTATCTCCCAGGCTTCACCTGGTAGACGTTCAGCAGACGTGTGAAGAAAGACATGGTTGATGGTAGACCCCTCCAACCTCCCACCCGCTTTCATCTCTTCATTTATTTCATATTTTTTCACCATCTCTCTCATTCGTTGGGCTCGTTCACTGACAGAGGTAGATGGGATGCCATGTCAGGTGGGGGGGATGGGGTTGGGTTGTCAGAGACATCTCTCTCCCTCCCTCTCTCTCTCTCTCCCTCTCTCTCTCTCTCTCTCGCTCTCGCTCTCGCTCTCTCTCTCACTCCCCAGGAGATGTGAGAAGGTTGTCTCAGAGCACAGGTAAGATGGGTTGTATGTCAGCAGTGTATAGAACAACAGAGCTCAGGGTAAACAGGTTCTCCCTCTCTTTCTCTCTATGTACCCCTATAAGTATTCTGTGTATCTGCCTGTGTCAGCCATGTAAAGGCCTATAGGCATAAAGAAGCTGCCCATCTTGTGTTCTTGAGGTGTCCCTTTCACCCAGAGACAGAGAGAAAGAAAGGATAGATAGATGGATGGACAGACAGATTGAAAAACATTTAGTGAAACATTTTCACATACAGTGCCTTGCGAAAGTATTTGGCCCCCTTGAACTTTGCGACCTTTTTCCACATTTCAGGCTTCAAACATAAAGATATAAAACTGTATTTTTTTGTGAAGAATCAACAACAAGTGGGACACAATCATGAAGTGGAACGACATTTATTGGATATTTCAAACTTTTTTAACAAATCAAAAACTGAAAAATTGGGCGTGCAAAATGATTCAGCCCCTTTACTTTCAGTGCAGCAAACTCTCTCCAGAAGTTCAGTGAGGATCTATGAATGATCCAATGTTGACCTAAATGACTAATGATGATAAATACAATCCACCTGTGTGTAATCAAGTCTCTGCACTGTGATAGTCTCAGAGGTCCGTTAAAAGCGCAGAGAGCATCATGAAGAACAAGGAACACACCAGGCAGGTCCGAGATACTGTTGTGAAGAAGTTTAAAGCCGGATTTGGATACAAAAAGATTTCCCAAGCTTTAAACATCCCAAGGAGCACTGTGCAAGCGATAATATTGAAATGGAAGGAGTATCAGACCACTGCAAATCTACCAAGACCTGGCCGTCCCTCTAAACTTTCAGCTCATACAAGAAGAAGACTGATCAGAGATGCAGCCAAGAGGCCCATGATCACTCTGGATGAACTGCAGAGATCTACAGCTGAGGTGGGAGACTCTGTCCATAGGACAACAATCAGTCGTATATTGCACAAATCTGGTCATAGACCAGCGTTGGAAAATAAAATTGATGACCTACTATTACGATTATCCTACCAACGGGACATTAAAAACTGTAACAACCTAGACGTGGCTGAACACAGACAATATAGAGCTGGCGGGATTTTCCATGCACCGGCAGAACAGAGATGCTACCTCTGGTAAGACGAGGGGTGCGGGACTTTTTGTCAATAACAGCTGGTGCACGATGTCTAAAATTAAAGAAGTCTCGAGGTATTGCTCGCCTGAGGTAGAGTACTTCATGATAAGCTGTCGACCACACTCTCTACCAAGAGAGTTCTCATCTGTATTATTTGTAGCCTTCTATTTACCACAACAAAGCGAAGCTGGCACTAAGACCGCTCTCAACCAACTCTATAAGGCCATAAGCAAAGAAGAAAATGCTCACCCAGAAGCGTGAGGGGACTTTAATGCAGGAAAACTTAAATCAGTTTTACCACATTTTTACCAGCATGTCACATGTGCAACCAGGGGGGGGAATCCTAGACCACCTTTACTCCACACACAGAGATGCATACAAACATCTCCCTCGCCCTCCATTTGGCAAATCTGACGATAATTCTATCCTCCTGATTCCTGCATACAAGCAAAAACGAAAGCATCTAACAAAAACGACCATGCATGTTGCAGCTGGGACCCATTGGATTGCAAATCAGAATATGATTTTCAAAAAGTAAGTGATTATTTAATCGCTATTTGTGATTTTATGAAGCCTGTGCTGGTTAAAAAACAATCGCATGGTATGCTTTCGCTGTAAAGCCTATTGTAAATCGGACAATGCAGTTAGAAACCTGTTATGGCAAGGCGATCCCCGAGGGGAACACCCCCCCCCCCCCATTCAGCTGAAAAGATGGCGCAGGGAATTCAAAAATATTCTTTAGAAATATTTAACTTTCACACATTAACAAGTCCAATACAGCAAATGAAAGATAAACATCTTGTTCATCTACCCATCTTGTCCGATTTAAAAAAAATGTTTTACAGCGAAAACAACATATATTTGTTAGACCACCACCAAATCAAAGGAAAAACACCGCCATTTTTTCCAGCCAAAGATAGAGTCACAAAAGCAGGATTAGAGATAAAATGAATCACTAACCTTTTGAAAATCTTCATCAGATGACACTCATATGACATGTTACACAATACATTTATGTTTTGTTCAATAATATGCATATTTATATCCACAAATCTCGGTTTACATTGACGCCATGTTCAGAAATGGCTCCAAAATAGGAATTATAGAAAGCTACGCCAGATAACAGAAATACTTATCATAAACTTTGACTAAAGATACATGTTCTACATATAATTAAAGATACACTGGTTCTTAATGCAACCGCTGTGTCAGATTTTTTTTAAACGTTTCGAAAAAAAGCCTACCATGCAATAATCTGAGATAGCGCTCAGACGAATAAACTGGTCAAACTAAGTAGAGAATCAATCTTCAGGATGTTATTTTCATATATATCCAATAACGTTCCAACCGGATTATACGTTTTCATCTGCAACCAAATGGAACGACTGTGGCCCCCGCAGAGAAATGCGCCACAGGGAAATTGCATTCTGCCAAGACCGTGACTATTTCCCCTGTCATTCGGTCAAAGTTCACAACAGAAGCTCCATTCCACGTTCTACTGAATGAGGACATCTAGTGGAAGGCATAGGAAGTGCTACCAGATCCATATCTTGTTTGGAAAGGAAGGGGCGATGACGTCAAATTTGACCCACATTCAGAATTTCACTTCTTGTTTGGAAGATTGCCTGCCCTATGAGTTCTGTTATACTCGCAGACATAATTCAAACAGTTTTAGAAACTTCAGAGTCTTTTCTATCCAATAGTAATAATAATATGCATATATTAGCAATCTAGGACAGAGTAGAATGCAGCTCACTATGGGCAAGCAATTCATCCAAAGTGAAAATACTGCCCCCTATCCCCAACAAGTTTTAACAATAAGTTAAACTTTTAACCGATATAACAACTTTTATGATTATTTGTTTGCATTGCGCGCCCTCCAATTTCACCGGAAGCTGTTGACAGGTGTCCCGCTAGCAGGACGCCTAACCTTAAGAAGATTTATAAGAAATCCCACTACACAGTCAGACGAACCATAAACCTCTTACAGGTTTAAGACATACCCAAATCTAACTGCCTGTAGCTCAGGCCCAGAACCAAGGATATGCATATTCTTTGTTTCATTTGAAAGAAAATACTCTGAAGTTTGTGTAAATGTGAATTGAATGTAGGATAATATAACACAATAGATCTGGTTTAGATAATACAATGAAAAAACCATACGTTTTTTATTTTTATTGTTGTATCATCATTTTTAAAATGAACAAGACAAAACAAACATTCAGATAGGATGATGGGGACAATTTCAGTGAAGAACATAAGAGGGCAACAGTACTTGTGCAAAGTTTCAGAATGATAACTTCCAAAATGAGTGTGCTATACATGACATTTATCATGAAGTCACCCAGATGTCCCACACAAGTAGCCCAAATGTACCCAAGTGGCCAAATTGGTGAAGTTAAACATTTATTTATATATATTTATATAACAAATATATACAGTGCCTTGCGAAAGTATTCGGCCCCCTTGAACTTTGCGACCTTTTGCCACATTTCAGGCTTCAAACATAAAGATATAAAACTGTATTTTTTTGTGAAGAATCAACAACAAGTGGGACACAATCATGAAGTGGAACGACATTTATTGGATATTTCAAACTTTTTTAACAAATCAAAAACTGAAAAATTGGGTGTGCAAAATTATTCAGCCCCCTTAAGTTAATACTTTGTAGCGCCACCTTTTGCTGCGATTACAGCTGTAAGTCGCTTGGGGTATGTCTCTATCAGTTTTTTTCCCATTCCTCCTTGCAAAACAGCTCGAGCTCAGTGAGGTTGGATGGAGAGCATTTGTGAACAGCAGTTTTCAGTTCTTTCCACAGATTCTCGATTGGATTCAGGTCTGGACTTTGACTTGGCCATTCTAACACCTGGATATGTTTATTTTTGAACCATCCCATTGTAGATTTTGTTTTATTTTTTGGATCATTGTCTTGTTGGAAGACAAATCTCCGTCCCAGTCTCAGGTCTTTTGCAGACTCCATCAGGTTTTCTTCCAGAATGGTCCTGTATTTGGCTCCATCCATCTTCCCATCAATTTTAACCATCTTCCCTGTCCCTGCTGAAGAAAACAGGCCCAAACCATGATGCTGCCACCACCATGTTTGACAGTGGGGATGGTGTGTTCAGGTTGATGAGCTGTGTTGCTTTTACGCCAAACATAACGTTTTGCATTGTTGACAAAAAGTTCAATTTCGGTTTCATCTGACCAGAGCACCTTCTTCCACATGTTTGGTGTGTCTCCCAGGTGGCTTGTGGCAAATTTTAAATGACACTTTTTATGGATATCTTTAAGAAATGGCTTTCTTCTTGCCACTCTTCCATAAAGGCCAGATTTGTGCAATATACGACTGATTGTTGTCCTATGGACAGAGTCTCCCACCTCAGCTGTAGATCTCTGCAGTTCATCCAGAGTGATCATGGGCCTCTTGGCTGCATCTCTGATCAGTCTTCTCCTTGTATGAGCTGAAAGTTTAGAGGGACGGCCAGGTCTTGGTAGATTTGCAGTGGTCTGATACTCCTTCCATTTCAATATTATCGCTTGCACAGTGCTCCTTGGGATGTTTAAAGCTTGGGAAATATTTTTGTATCCAAATCCGGCTTTAAACTTCTTCACAACAGTATCTCGGACCTGCCTGGTGTGTTCCTTGTTCTTCATGATGCTCTCTGCGCTTTTAACGGACCTCTGAGACTATCACAGTGCAGGTGCATTTATACGGAGACTTGATTACACACAGGTGGATTGTATTTATCATCATTAGTCATTTAGGTCAACATTGGATCATTCAGAGATCCTCACTGAACTTCTGGAGAGAGTTTGCTGCACTGAAAGTAAAGGGGCTGAATAATTTTGCACGCCCAATTTTTCAGTTTTTGATTTGTTAAAAAAGTTTGAAATATCCAATAAATGTCGTTCCACTTCATGATTGTGTCCCACTTGTTGTTGATTCTTCACAAAAAAATACAGTTTTATATCTTTATGTTTGAAGCCTGAAATATGGAAAAAGGTCGCAAAGTTCAAGGGGGCCGAATACTTTCGCAAGGCACTGTATATACATTTACAAAATAATACTTTCAATATTTTGGAAGACCCTCAGTCCTCTACACAATATTGTGCTGCTGATGCCAGGTGCCATAGCAGTCTCTTTCTGCTGTAAAGCAGAGGGTCACCAAGCATGTGGTGCAGGTGATGGGGGACTTCATTTAGCAAAGAACACAGCGACGAGGCACATCCATGCCTGCAGAAATACATTTGGGCAGATGAACACCACTTGTGGCAGGAGCAGAAGGGACAGAGATAGAGGGGCTAGAACGTGGTGCAGTGGTGATGTGGTGCTGTAGCCAGCAAGCTCCTTGATGAGCAGCTCTCTGAAGGCTTGCTGTGAGATGGGGGGGCTTTCCACAGCTCTTAGCCATTTCCTTGTGTAGGATGAATACATTCACCACAGCAATGTCGATGAAATGATAGAAGAAGGTCTTGTACCATTTCATCGTCTTATGGAGAACATTGTAATAGACTATCAGCGCATCTGACAGGTCCACACCTCCCATGCTCTTGTTGTAGTCCTTTATTGCAGTTGGAATGGGACATTTTTTGTGGTCCATGCCCCAGTAGCGCTGAGACAACAGCTGTCCGGCTGGATGAACCAGCTTCAGTGGGGGATGGACACCTTGGCACTGGGTGCTCCCATTCGGAGTCAGTGTCACTGGGAAAGAAAATGTTCAGTTAGAATAGTTTCACATATGAGCTCTGTATCAACAGGTGTAATAAACAGATATATATAGAGTACAGGGAACATAAGGTTGAATATATTATTATAGACCTGCGAGATCTACTGTCTCATTTATATTATGACAGACCAGCTAGATCTACTGTCTTTATTATATTACAACAGACCAGCTGTATCTACTGTCTCCATTTCACGTTGGCCATTGTTGTGGGCCTGCCCTCCCCTCAACAGTCTCAAATAGGCTATTTCATGTGGGGATGGGGTGGGGTGGAGCGGCAGACACACGCATCTCTGCCATGCTCCCTCTAATCCACAACATGTATATATACACAAACAAACATAGGCTATGGGTCATACACATACATACAAACATAGCCTATGGGTCATACACATACATACAAACATACCCCCACCCACAATGTATAGCCAACGTGTACTTTACACATTTCATTACATTTTTATATATTGCTACTAAAATTTTTACAAATCACAAATAATATTTTATATTATTGATTTCAAACAAAGGCATTAGCATGAGAAGAACTTACCAGTCCAAAACGATGTCCTTTCCGTTCAAAGAATATTCCTCCATTTGGGAAGGAATGCTAGCTAAATGAATTGTCCTCCAACAATCTCTGTCTCACTTTCCCGATCAATTTCGTCTAAAATTGTCTGTACATCTGTATATCTAGACTTAGATTTAGCTTTCCCTGACTTAGTCGCCATACTGATTGATATATAAACAGCTGAAGATGCGCTTTACCAAAATAGTGCTGTGGGTAACATGCCTTGGCCCCTTCCAGTATGAATCTTCAATGGCGAATGACCCTCTTTACGCCAGAGTTTACTACATGGGTTGGTCTTCCAACACATAACCATTACATATTGCCGTTTACCTCCGCTCATTGGCTATCGACCAAGCTAGATTTTAAGACGATCAGTGGTCATTGGGTTAAAATACAGTCACTCAATGAAACATCGGTCATATCATTGGTACACAATGATGTCATTACTTGTTGTCTTCAAATCGGTTTCTTTCAGTCAATCCGTCCCCCGAAATGACCCATCCAGTTGATTGCAATGAAACCAAACATGACTGGAAAGGTCACGTTTAGTATGTGTATTTACATCAAATGTGTCGTCGAAAATTGAATCAGACGGAATTCACGACACAAGCGGTTCACAAAATGTTTCGTGTTAGGCTATAAAAATGGATTTTATCAAACAAAAGACCATTCATTGTGTAACAATGAGCATTGGGATTGCAGACAGAGGAAGATCGTCAAAGGTAAACAATTTATTTTATTGCAATTTGTGATTTTGTTACGCCTGTGCTGGTTGAAATAGTTTTTTTTATGGGGCTCTGTCCTCAGATAATCACATCGTATTCTTTCGCAGTAAATACATTTTTAAATCTGACAACGCAGTTGGATTAGCAAGATTCTAGGCTTTCGAAACATGTGAGACACTTGTATTTTCATAGATGTTTAATATGACTATTTATGTAGCAATCACCGTATGTTGTCAAATTTAATCCTGCTAACTAACAGGTTCGGTGCGCAGAGAGGTTCAACAGGTCAACATTCACACATTTTCCAGGACGTGTACTCAAAGCATGCGCGGACAAACTGTCGAGTGTCTTCCCTGACATTTTCAACCTCTCCCTGACCGAGTCCGTAATACCTGCCTAAATGATTATTGCCCCGTGGCACTCACGTCGGTTGCCATGAAGTGCTTTGAAAGGCTGGTCATGGCTCACAACAACAGCATCCTCTCGAACACCCTAGACCCACTCCAATTCACACACTGCCCCAACAGATCTAAAAATGACGCAAACTCAGTCGCACTCCACACTGCCCTTTCTCACCTGGACAAAAGGAATACCTTTGCGAGAATGCTGTTCATTGACTACAGCTCAGCGTTCAACATCATAGTGCCCACGAAGCTCATCACTAAGCTAAGGACTCTGGGACTAAACACCTCCCTCTGCAACTCGATCCTGGACTTCCTGACGGGCTGCCCCCAGGTGGTAAGAGTAACCAACCACAAGTCTGCTACGCTGATCCTTAACACTGGGGCACCACAAGGGTGTGTACCTAGTCCCCTCTTGTATTCCCTGTTCACACACGACTGCGTGGCCAAACCCAACTCCAACACCATCATTAAGTTTGCTGACGAAACAGCGGTGGCAGGACTGATCACTGACAACGATGAGACGGCCTATGGGGAGGAGATCAGAGAACTGGCAGTGTGGTGCCAGGACAACAACCTCTCCCTCAATGTGAGCAAGACAAAGGAGCTGATTGTGGACTACAGGAAAAGGTCGGCCGAACAGCATCTGACTGCTCAGCATCTGACTGTAAGGTGCTACAGACGGTAGTGCGAACTGCCCAGTACATCACTGGGGCCAAGCCTCCTGTTTGTCACAGACTCCAGTCACCCAAGTTACTGTTTTCTCTGCTACTGCACGACAAGCGGTACCGGAGCACCAAGTCTAGTACCAAAATGCTCCTCAACAGCTTCTACCCCCAAGTCATTAGACTGCTGAACAATTCATAAAAATCGCCACCAGACAATTTACATTGACACCCTCCCCTTCTTGTACACTGCTGCTACTTACCTATGCATAGTCACTTCACCCCCACCTACATGTACAGATTACCTCAGCTAGCCTGTGCCCCTGCACTCGGTACCGGTGCCCCCTGTATATAGCCTCGTTATTGTTATTCTTATTGTGTTACTTTTTATTATTACTTTTTATTTTAGTCTACTTGGTAAATATTTTCTTCTTCTTGAACTGCACTGTTGGTTAAGGGCTTGTAAGTCAGCATTTCGCGGTAAAGTCTACACTTGTTGTATTCGGTGCATGTGGCAAATAAAGTTTGACTTGATTTGATGGACAGCTGGAGCCATTTTGTTAAATTAAGATTATATTTCAATTTAAAAAACCTCATCCAGCATTTTGTTTTCTTAGCAAGGGAGGAGAATTCTCCACCTGAGCGGACTGTGAGAGGATCACGTACAAACGCAATGATATCCTTGGGCATGCTGTCGTCTTCAAATCTGGTGGAGAAGTTGTCCCTCAGCTGCTTGATGAAATCTTCCATCACCTCTGTGACAACGCTGCGGCCTGGTCCCTCTGCCTGTCATTTCTTCAGTGTGCTGAACTGCAGTAGCCTTAAAGATTACAAGTCCAAATCGAACAACTCAAGCTTCCTAGTAAAGGCCTTAAATTTCTCTACCTTGTCCGCGACTGTTTCTCTATTCCTTGTAACTGCACAATTAACCCGTTTAAGTTACAGAATATGTCCTCAAAAAAGCTGTGTGTGCAGCTTGCAGTTAACGATTCAATATTTCTGCGTCGGGCCTCTATATGGGGCGGGTAGGCCACTTAAAATTCTATGCTTAGATTCATAATTAGTCTGAGATTTAAATATTTGCAGTGATATTTTCACTGCAAATAAGACACACTGGCTTGGATTTGGGAAAAGATGGAGAGATGAGCGTATATCGCTCTGTACATTCTTCTCTGAAACTTGGATTTTCATTATCCACTTTTATTCTTGATACTTTTGAGAGCGACATTTTATCTTGCTATCAAGAAAATTGTTCTGAACGAATGTTGACGTTTAAAAAGTAGTGGAGCCTACAGTAGGCTACGTAGACCTGTTTTTCCCCACCAATCAACGCACAGAGAAATAGACTAAAATAATAATTGAATAGAGACATCGTTTTTTTATGAGCGTAGCCATATCAAAATTATTATCTTATTGTCACTGAATATATTATGTACTAATCATATGTGTTTGACATGTTAAATTTGTAGAATAGGCCAATTAATTGTGCTAATATTCTATACTTATTATGTTCTGGACCGCCATCGTCCAATTGTTACAATAGGATTTGAAGCAATAGCCTACCCGGGTGTGTTCAACTATTTCAGCACCGTTTCACACTGTTCTGAGACAAGCATGATGACTGGTCACTGACTGGTCACTATTTTCACTGAATCTCCATTTGGGTATTGGTTAGCCTACAATTAGGGTGTGGAAATGGTCACGTTGTAGAGCGCCATATATTCCTAACTGTTTTTTTTTTTTTTCTTGGAATAGAAACACCATAATATGAATCAAATTAATTAAGCTAAAATTAAAATCAATCCCATATACCTTGTTCTTTAAAAACTATATATATATATATATATTCTCAAGTACAGCCAATATTACAAAAAGTAAAATGCTTCTCAAAGATGCCCTCTGGTGGTCAAACTAGCACTAATGGCAACAATGGCTGACAATGAAATAACGTGCCATAGAATTCTGTGGCAGCCCACAAGGTGTGCTGCAGTATGATGCAACTTTTACAGGAAGTACCACTGTACATATAGACACTAAATATCTCACATTTCTGATATGGTCTGGCTGTGGTGCTCAGCATGGTGTGAAATTGTGTTTCTGAGCATGAGGATGGTTGGATGCGTGTGATCATTTCCATGTAAACCCATAAACCATAAGCACCAACACACTGTATGAAGTTAATACGAGCATTTCAAGTTGGGTGTCTACTGAAAGATAAGAGTCTATATTTTAGAGAAAATAAAGCTGACTGTACATAAAAATGCTCAACCATTTTCCGTCGTAAAAATGTGGCATTACAGATGGAAAAGGGGTCTTAGAAAATATTTTAAAAGTCTTAAAAGGTATTAAAAATGCATCAAAACCCAATAATATTAAGTAAAGACCCCTACTAACTAATATCAACACTAATATTTCGTTTCTAATATCAACACTTATTTAGTTTTGGACATTTGGTCAATATGTTTACATAATATGGATCTATTCCATATTTTATTGGGTTACAGCCTGAATACAAAATGTATTAAATTGATGTTTCTCTCACCCATCTACACACAATTCCCAATAATGACACAGTGAAACATGTTTTAAGAAATGTTAGCAAATTTTTTGAAAAAGAAACACAGATATATCTCATTTACAAATATCGTATTCACACCCCTAAATCGATACATGTTAGAATCACCTTTGGCAACAATTACAGCAGTTAGTATTTTTGGGTAAGTCTCTAAGCGCGTTAGCACACCTGGATTGTACAATATTTACATGTTATGATTTATAAAATTCGTCAAGCTCTGTCAAGTTGGTCATTACTAGATAACCATTTTCATGTCTTGCCTTAGATTTTCAAGCTGATTTAAGTCAAAACTGTAACTCAGCCACTCAGGAACATTCTATATCGTCTTGGTGTCCCAGTCTATGAACCAGGTTTTCCTCTAGGATTTTGCCTGTGGCTAGATCTATTCCGTTTCTATTTATCCCCAAAAAACTCACGTGTCTTTGCCGATGATTAAAAAAAACATGATGCAATAAATAGGCTACAGTAGCGAAATAATTACAATTTAGCAATTAAACACTGGAGTGATAGATTTTGGAATATTTATTGGAACATATACTTGTTGTTTTGGAATATTTGTATTCTGTACAGGTTTCCTTCTTTTCACTCTGTCATTAAGGTTAGTATTGTGGAGTAACTACAATGCTGTTGATCCATCCTCAGTTTTCTCCTATCACAGCCATTAAACTCTGTAACTGTTTTAAAGTCAGCATTGGCCTCGTGGTGAAATATCTGAGCGGTTTCCTTCCTCCACTGTAACTGAGTAAGGAAGGATGCCTGTATCTTCTTAGTGACTGGGTGTATTGATGCACCATCTAAAGTGTAATTAATAACTTCACCATGCTCAAAGGGATATTCAATGTCTGCTTTTTTCATATTTACCCATCTACCAATGGGTGCCCTTCTTTGTGAGGCAATGTAAAACCTCTGGTCTTTGTGGTTGAATCTGTGTTTGAAATGAACTGCTTGACTGAGGGACTTTACAGATAATTGTATGTGGGGTACAGAGATGACGTACTCATTCGAAAATCATGTTAAAACACTATTATTATTGCACACAGAGTGAGTACATGCAACTTATTATGTGACTTGTTAAGCACATTTTTACTCCTGAACTTATTTAGCCTTGCCATAGCAAAGGGGTTGAATATTTATTGACTCAAGTCAGCTTTTAATTGTCAATTAATTTGTAAAAATGTCTAAAATCATAATTCCACTTTGACATTATGGGGTATTGTGTGTGTAGGCCAAAGACAAACAAATCACAATGTACATGTTTTTACATTCACAACAAAATGTGGAAAACGTCAAGGGGTGTGAATACTTTCTGAAGGCAGGCCAGGTTGTAATAATGAATATATTCAGCAAATGTATCTGTCCTTATGGCCTTCTGCATGTTTACTTGAGTCCTAACTTGAGGTTCTGGTATATTTACCTGCAGTGCTTCTCCTTCGTACTCAACTGTGGCTGCAGTGCTATTTGCAGTGTTAGCTCTTTCAACTTGAGGTGACTCACATCTTCCCCTCGTCTGTCAACTTGAGTGCTTCCGGCAGTTACTTTGTTTTTGCTTTGCCTTTCCTCTGTAAGTACAGGGTCAATCCATCTTGACCTATTGCGTAGCACAGCCAGTAGTCTCGCTTGAAATTCTCAGAACACTTCACCTAACTGAAAACATTAACATTTCCTTTCAATTAATGAGAAATTGAATTTCCAAAACTTTGAAACTCTACTTAGTCGTCTTACTCATTCCACTCGTACCACTTTCTCCCTAAAGGCTGAAGCTAGCTACACCCAGGCTCCATTGTAACATTGACTGAGGTGAGAGTGTTTATGAGAGAGCAGATGGACCAGAGATTAAGGAGAGGACAACAGATGTGTAGACAGACAAATATGAGTTGCTCAGAGGGCATGCAGGACATGGAGGTTGTACAGTAGTACTGTGGAGTTGACACACGTTGAACTGAGTGGCATTGAGGACCCTATATATAGTGGAATTACATGTGCAGACAATATATACTGTAGATGAATGTATAGGTTGATAGTCGGCCACTCTCTCCAGGGCCCAGTTTCCAGATAGCGATGGAATGTAGGCTTACGAGTGTTTAAACCGTACATCTTTCCAACAACGGCCGAAGATGTAACAGGCATTTCACAAAACACCATGTAGAGAGAATGGTCGCTAAGTGCATCGTTGGAGCATGTGTCGATACTGATAGGATCGAAAGCGAGCGCTGCTCTCGGATCAGCTTTCTCCATTCAAATCTTTCCTTAAAATTGTAATTATTTCACAATACTGACAACGGATCAGCTCTTAGAGAGATAACACCACCTATGGCTGCAAATATTAAGGTGGCTTATTCTAATGCTTACCCACTACAAATGCACTTAATCACATATTTGGCACATCATTGCACACAGGCTACAAATCATGAAATGTTGTTACGGTTTTCTAGTGGTGATGAAGGAGAGTCGGACCAAACTGCAGCGTGTCGATTGCGATCCATATTTATTAAACAAAACGTAAACACGACTAAACAATAAACACTACAAAACAAATAAACGTAATGAAAACCGAAAACAGCCTATCTAGTGCAAACTAACAGAGAGTACAAGTAAGACACTAAGGACAATCACCCACGACAAACTCAAAGAATATGGCTGCCTAAATATGGTTCCCAATCAGAGACAACGATAAACACCTGCCTCTAATTGAGAACCACTCCAGACAGCCATAGACTTTGCTAGATAACCCTACTAGCAACAATCCCAATACCACCACCAAAACCCCAAGACAAACACACCACAATTACAAAAACCCCATGCCACACCCTGGCCTGACCAAATACATAAAGATAAACACAAAATACTTTGACCAGGGCGTGACAAATGTATTGAGACAAATGATCGACACTAGCCTTCAAAGTAGCAAAATAGAACTAAATTGATAGAACATGAAATGTATTTCAATATGATTTAAATAGGCCTATAGCCTACTGTTTATATTTTAATGACGTCATCGAGGTTTTCATTTGAAGCATATTTGTTTACGTCGCTTGTCTGTGTCAACTGCAAAGACAATGGCAACTTTGAATTTGTAGTCGACTTTGCTCTGAAGTTATCGGTGTCACAGAAAGTGGATAAACCATGTGATTCTATGTTTATTGGAGATTGTCTCTGTCTAAAGTGACATGGGAGGGAAAAAAAAAAAATTGGGGGACAATGCACGTAGCTGTTCTAGATGACAAAAGGTTTTCAAGTGCTACGTTAATAACGATGGTTTTGGGAAACAACTCATGGATTTAATGATGCTCCAACGAAGCTTCTAAAGATAAACTTAGCCTTAAGATGCTTTTGGGAAACTTGGCCCACATGAATACTAGATTACAGATATTGATTTTGCAATTAACAAATATAGATATGTAATAAACATTGTAAAGAGTAAGATGAAAGAGAGACAGTAATGTTGGTACTCTGTTGGTATTCTGATAGCAAGTATGCTCCAGGCATTCAGTCTAAGATTAAATAGATGAAGCAGGCAGCACCATGCTGAGGTGATGCCAGGCCAAGTATCACACACACAAGCATGGACCAACACACACACACGCACGCACACACACATGCACACACATTCTTAGACCCCACACAACCAACGAGCCCTCCCACCCCATGCCAGGTGCATCTGTGTTTGCAGTCGAACAGCAGGACATGGGGAGGGCTATTTCGGGGCCAGGACAGATTGAAATCCGGATTAAATCTCAGTTTAAATTCTCTCATTCTTCTGAGCAACACTAAATCCAAATCAAATGACTCACCAGTCGGAGCCCCCCACTCCTCCTGACTTGCAACTGTTCAGTGTTTCTCAAGCTGTGGCTCATAAAGGCTTAACTAATTACTAGTGACAATCTAGAGCCAGTGGAAACATCCCTAATGAAAGGACTGACTGGGATTCGTCATTGGGACAACAGTTTGCCCTCTGAAGATGGGCAGAACTAAATCACAGGAGAACACTCTAATCTGGAGCCTCTAATCTGCAATCCCCTGTAAATCTGGTGATGAGAATTCACAAGAATGGTTTCTCTATCTTTCCCTTCCTTACTCATGCCGTCCTAGTATTTTCCTCCTATTTTGTAATGTATGGGATATATGCTTATGTGTGTGTGTGTGTGTGTGTGTGTGTGTGTGTGTGTGTGTGTGTGTGTGTGTGTGTGTCCAGTTCTGTATGAAGTGGTCAATCAGACCTACACTTCCCACATAACCATCTAGTCGTGTGATGGATGCAGAGGAGTGGAGAAAGGGGGATGTGTGTGTGATGGAAGAGTGGGGGAGAGGAAGCAGCCGGTACTATGTGAGGGAGGTAGATGAGTTCCCTCCTGACAGTGTTGACATGCCCATCCAACAGCAGAGCCACACACATACTGGGTCGGACACACACACACACACAGTCATACCATACAATTCTATGCACAAGGTCTACTTTTAACAATTCCTACTGAACATTTTACAAAAACACATTTTCTAGAAGATCTGTGCAGATACAAAGTTTGGTAACAGAATTTCGGTAAAACTTCCCTCAGTGTTCTGTGTCCATGTTTTCCAACAACTGTTGGAAAATATCTGCTGCGAATTAAGATTCAACGATGTCTGCAGAAAGAATGGGGTGTCACCTATGACATGAAACATTGACTTTGAAAAAAATCTCTCTTGGTTTTTGAACTACGGTAAGTGAAGTGGATTTATACCCGTTAACAGAATTGCGGTTACGGAATTTCATCATGGGTCCCGGAGCTGTACTATACAGAAATACATAACTATGGATATGATTGTCGTTCTCATTATGTTAATATATCCTAAATACAATGCATTCGGAAAGTATTCAGACCCCTTGACTTTTTCCACATTTTGTTCCACAAATTGATTAAATATTTGTTTTTGTCATTAATCTACACACAATACCCCATAATGACAAAACTAAAACAATGTATTAAAAATAAAAACCTGAAATACCTTATTTACATAAGTATTCAGACCCTTTGCTATGAAACACCATTGATCATCCTTGAGATGTTTCTACTTGATTGGACTCCACCTGTGGTAAATTCAATTGATTGGACATGATTTGGAAAGGCACACACCTGTCTATTCTAAGGTCCAACAGTTGACAGTGCATGTCAGAGCAAAAACCAAGCCATGAGGTCGAAGGAATTGTCTGTAGAGCTCTGAGACAGGATTGTGTCGAGGCACAGATCTGGGAAATGTACCAAAACATTTCTGCAGCATTAAATGTCCCCAAGAACACAGTAGCCTCCATCATAATTTTTTTATTTTGACAAGGCAAGTCGGTTAAGAACAAATTCTTATTTACAAAGACGTCCTACACAGGCCAAACCCAAACAATGCTGGGCCACTTGTGCAACGCCCTATGGGAGTCCCAATCACAGCCGCTTGTGAAACAGCATGGTTTCAAACCAGTATGTCTGTAGTGATGCCTCTAGCACTGAAATGCAGTGCCATAGACCGCTGTGCCACTCAGGAGCCCTAATGGAAGAAGTTTGGAACCACCAAGACTTTTCCTAGAGCTGGCCGCCCAGCCAAAGTGAGCAATTGGGGCCTTGGTCAGGAAAGTGACCAAGAACCCGATGGTCACTCTGACAGAGCTCCAGAGTTCTTCTGTGGAGATGGGAGAACCTTCCAGAAGGACAACCATCTCTGCAGCACTCCACCAATCAGGCCGTTATGGTAGAGTGGCCAGACAGAAGCACATGACAGCCCACTTGGAGTTTGCCAAAAGGAACCTAAAGGACTCTCAGGCCATGAGAAACAAGATTGAACTCTTTCGCCTGAATGCCAAGCGACATGTCTGGAGGAAACCTGGCAACATCCCTACGGTGAAGCTTGGTGGTGGCAGCATCATGCTGTGGGGATGTATTTCAGCGACAGGGACTAGGGGTCGGGATCGAGGGAAAGATGAAAAGTAAAGTACCAAAAAAAAAGCAAAGTACAGAAAAATCCTTGATGAAAACCTGCTCCAGAGCACTCAGACCTCAGACTGGGGCGAAGATTCATCTTGAGAAATTCCCCAAATACAGGTGTGCCAAGCTTGTAGCATCATACCCAAGAAGACTCGAGGCTGTAATCGCTGCCAAAGGTGCTTCAACAAAGTACTGAGTAAAGGATCTGACTACTTATGTAAATGAGATTTTTCAGTTCTTTATTTTTAATACATTTGCAAAAATTTCTATAAACCTTTTTTTGCTTCGTCATTATGGGGTATTGTGTGTAGATTGATGAGGGAATAAAAATGATTGAATCCATTTTAGAATAAGGCTGTAATGTGGAAAAAGTCAAGGGGTCTGAATACTTTCCCGAATGCAATGTACGCAGGGTTTATAAATGAGGCCCCAGGCATTGACCTCTAAATCGGTGAGGCACTCAGCATCTGGGCAGCAACAGACATCCCTCCCTCTATCCCCTCTGCATCAGATCAGCAGGAGGCACGGGCTAATTGCAGAAAATGAAGAGGAGGATGGATTGTTGTTGTTTGTCACCAGTGCCACAATTGGAGCTGTCAGTGATTAGAGGCAGCATGGGCCTGCTCCACTTTCAGAGCACACAGTCTTATTTCAATGTCCCAAAGGCTACGTCAACCTCTCCTTAAAACTGTTCCTCTGGTATTTATCCTCAGCTAACTGCTAATCGTTATCAGCAACATTCTAAATGCAAAATCAGCAGGCTAACGAAGAGGAACAAACACTTTGCAATACCTAAAAGGTGATGGACAAACTTGGAAATTAGTGATTAGCGTGATTAGTGGCACTGAAGGGTACATTATGAGGTCACTCACCAGTATACACCTGAGGTGTGTCTCCTTTTATATGTTTGTGTTGACCATTTCGGTCTCGCTTTAAATGAGGTTCACCTCATAAAGGCTTCATAACGCATTCATAATGTCTTTATAAGCGCTACATAAATGTGTTACAATGAATCTATAATTGTATGTCCTGCTTTATAGAGGGTTCATAAATGTGGCATGTCTGTGTGACATAATCACCCATGTCAAATGTGACGTAACCCACTATGTCAAATATGATATAAACATGTGCAGCCTTTATAAAGGGTGACATGTTGTGCTGAAGGATGGCATATGCTCTAAAGTGAAGTCATGTTAGTCAAATTACACCATTCTCAGGGACTTCCACCCAAATGCGCGGAAGGTCTGGTGGGCCAACGCATTAAACTTGGCCTTCGTTAGTCCGGGTTAGGTTTCAAATACAATTTTAAGAAGATACATTGTGGAAATGGGCAGGGTTTAGCCATAATTATGACTTTTTGACTGTGTTAACTAGTGACGATGACAAATACTTTACTCAGATCACTCCTATAGAATTGTATGGACACTCCCACTAAGGCCACCTTTGAATGCTTGATATCCCAGGCTTATATTTGCTGTGTGTGCAATAGCCTGGGGACGACGTTACACCAAGAAACACTTACCTTGATGAAAGCCCCCAACCTTAAAAAATGTAAAGAGTCTTTCTTCTGGAACCAAGTGACATGTTCCTCTGTACGTACACAAACACGGACACAACAAAAGAACGAGCCATACAGTGCGATGCTGGGCCCAGTCAGGTCTTTTGACACATTCACCCACTCCCCCACTGAAAGATCAGCAACACAATGTTGGCACCATTGTTAACAGGCTGTAATCAAGTCCTTGTCTCCAGCGTGGGAAGAGGAGTACCTGGGGCCTCATTTATACAAATGGTCTTAGGTTTATACTTGAACTTAGTCGTAAGATCATTTCCGACAGTGTGCTTACGTTCGTTCGGGTTCATAAAAGATACTGAGCATAAAAAACCTTGCTCCCGCAGGTTCTAAGCCCATTCGTAGCTTACGCTCCTGTGAACTATGAATCTCAAATGAACTTCAAATTGAGGGCGCCTGAACGTGCCTTTACAATCAGCGATTTCCCTTTATAGAATGCTGCCACAATTGAGGGTTTAGTCAGGAATAGCCATGGACCAAAAGAGAAGAGCAAACTTTTTGGGAGACAGGATCACGGCGATGGGAGAGGAGATTGAAGACAGGCAACACGTATTATTCGGTGACCTAAATAGTGGGTTGACAAACAAAGCCAAAACAGGTAGCTTGGGAGTGTGTCGCCGCTGCAGTGAATGAGGTGGAGCAGCAAGACAGAGCTGTGGCTGATGTGAAAAAGAAATGGTCTGACAAACTGCAAGGGAAGAAAAATAGCCAAACATAACCAGCAGGAAAATCACTGACCTCAAGTCTTCGCAAAGAGATGAGATCATTTCGACGTCACAGTAAGGTTAAATAAATAACTACTTATGCGTGGTTTTCTGCGTAAGTCATAGTCCGTTGTATAAATGAGGCCCCTGGTGCGGTCGTCTCAGGTTGGACTGACACAAGCACAAGTTTTTCAGGTCCATCAACTCATTTAAATATCTCTCACACCCTACATAGTCCATCTGTAAATAGCCCACCCAATCCACCGACCTCATCCCCATATTGTTTTTATTTACTTTAATGCTCTTTTGCACACCAGTATCTCTACTTGCACATCATCATCTGCTCATCTATCATTCCAGTGTTAATTTGCTAAATTGTAATTACTTCGCTACTATGGCCTATTTATTGCCTTACCTCCTCACGCCATTTGCACACACTGTATATAGACTTTCCTTTTTTCTAATGTGTTATTGACTGTAAGCTTGTTTATTCCATGTGTATAATAAAACAGTAACTTGTGGATCATGAGAGAACCTTCATAAATCAGCAGAACGTCAATCACATATTTATTGATACTTCATGTAGAATCCTGTAATACTTTGTTTGAAGTGAGACACTTTCGGCCGCTCATAACACATGCATCGACTCTATATCGCATGACGCTGTACTTAAAGTCAGACACCTTTGGTCATTCGTAACATGTACATGAAGGCCTAATGATGTAAACATAAATGTACTAACATTTAATTATCACTAAGAGCTAAAACAAATAAAAATGAAAAACATTTTTAAACCATTAAATGTCCTTTTTATTTGTACATTTTTAAAACAATACAAATACATTAAGTTTAATAACGGCCAACAATGCAATTACATTGAACACTACTGTACACTGGGCTGTGAATAGTGTAGCTTGTTCCTGTGCTGGCGGACAACTTGTTCTTGCCTCTCTGCCTGCTGGAGGTACTGCATGTCGGTTCCAACCTTAAAAGCAACAAAGAAAGTTAGCAGGTCCGATAGGAAATGCCTTTCTCACAACATCTGTGCTGCGCCAGAAACTCTGAATGGGGAGTCCATTCGATTCGGATTATTATATTCCTCTTTCATTTATATACCTCATGACGTGACTATGAGACATGGCTGTATCTATGGAGATTTTTATTTAGCTCAGCCTGCTAGCTATCAAGGTTTTGGCTAGCTAGCAATTGCTGTTAATCCACCAGAAAAAAATTGAAATAACGATTGAGGTAGCTAGAGTATGTAATCTAACTCAACACTCAACTAGTACAAACAAATGTAAATGTCAATATACTGTACGGTGCCTTCGCAAAGTATTCAGACGCCTTTACTTTTTCCACATTTTGTTACTTTACAGCCTTTATTCTAAAATGGATTAAATAGTTTATTCCCCCCCTCATCAATCTACGCACAATTCCCCATCATGACACAGCAAAAACTATTTATTTTACATTTTTGCTCATTTATAAAACAAAAAAACATGAAATATCACATTTACAGAAGTATTCAGACCCTTTAATCAGTACTTTGTTGAAGTACCATTGGCAGCGATTACAGCATCAAGTCTTCTTGGGTATGATGTTACAAGCTTGGCACACCTGTATTTGAGGAGTTTCTCCCATTCTTCTCTGCTCTCAAGCTCTGTTAGGTTGGATGGGGAGCATTGCTGCACAGCTATTTTCAGGTCTCTCCAGAGATGTTCGATCGGGTTCAAGTCTGGGCCACTCAAGGACATTCAGAGACTTGTCCCGAAGCCACTCCTGCATTGTCTTGGCTGTGTGCTTTGGGTCAATGTCCTGTTGGAAGGTGAACCTTTGGCCAGCTCGAGGAAGAGTCTTGGTGGTTTCAAACTTCTTCCATTTAAGAATGATGGAGGCCACAGTGTTCTTGGGGACCTTCAATGCTGCAGAAATGTTTTGGTATCCTTCCCCAGATCTGTGCCTCGACACAATCCTTTCTCAGAGCTCTATGGACCTCATGGCTTGGTTTTTGCTCTGACAGTTTAGACAGACAGCTTGGTGCATTCAACATGTCAATACCTCTCATAAATACAAATGAAGTTACTTGCATTGTGTTTTCCAATGCCCCTAGGATCATGTACACTTGAATCAGCATTATGACAACTCATTTTCACGATGGTAGGGACTAACTGAGCTGGTCTTGGATCGTTGAACAGTCCTTGTTTCAACACAGCCTTGAAATGCGTGGACAGAGTCCAGGAGCCAAGATGATTTGGATGGACTCTGTCATTCCTGTAGAGTGTCTTCTGTTTCCAGAATGTGTCAAAGTTATCAATAAAAGTGACTCCAGCAGAGCTACAGTAGTCTTTTAGCCAGATGTGTAATGCCAGCGGTCTGCTGAATCTTTCACACCCGCGGCCCAACGATGGTACTGGACCTGAAATGAGTGAAGGCAAGGCAGGTTGATGTGCTCAAGAGTGTAGATTTATTTACAGGTCTTGGTGATCCAATGGTGAAAGCTCCATATCATACAACATATACAAGTAGATTTACCAAATATACACACTGGCAATAGCCCAAAAGAACTAGCTCATGTCCCTCGCGTGGCTCAGTTGGTAGAGCATAGCACTTGCAATGCTAGGGTTGTGGGTTCGGTTCCCATGGGGGGCCAGTATGAAAAACGTATGCACTTGCCACTGTAAATTGCTCTGGATAAGAGTGTCTGCTAAATGACTCAAATGTAACCTATCCTATATAACTGGACACCAGTAGAGGGCAAGACTGTTCACCCTCCCCTTGAGAAATCAAATATGTCTAACAGGAACTCAAATGAGTATACCTATAATATAAGTACATGGCTGCCAAGAACATGCATTCACATGCATTCATCTTAATCAGACTTAAAGATATTTCAACACCATGCATACATGGAACAGTAATTTTCTCTTATTCAACGTTGTTCTGACTCCAAAGCATGGAGCGCAGGCCACGTTGCCTATAACTATGCATGCGCACCCATTATGCACAACAAAAATGACAGACATAGGTCACAGACACACAGAACTCCGACATAACCCGGGAAATATGAACAAAGGAAACCATACATTGAACAAAGGAAACCAAACAGAACTTCTACCTCATGAGTCTTGTGAACGTCCATGTGCACGATAAACATCATGCCCACTCAAAGCTATCACACCCTGATCTGTTTCACCTGTCTTTGTGTCCCCCCTCCAGGTGTCGCCCATCTTCCCCGTTATCCCCAGTGTATTTATAACTGTGTTCTCTGTTTGTCTGTTGCCAATTCGTCTTGTCTCGTCAAGCCTACCGGCGTTTTTCCGTACTCCCGTTTTCTCTCTAGTCCCTGTTTTCTAGTTTTCCGAGTTTGACCATTCTGCCTGCCCTGACCCTGCCTGCCGTTCTGTACCTTATGACACTGCCCTGGATTACTGACCGCTGCCTGCCTTGACCCTGAGCCTGCCTGCCGTTCCGTATCTTTCGGACTCTGCTCTGTATTACTGACCTTTGCCTGCCCCCTGTTTTTGTAATAAACTTTTGTTACTTCGAACTGACTGCATCTGGGTCTTATCTCCATCTCCTCCCAAGGAGCCACCATTGGGAGACACAACGAGTTAGTTCATGGTCTTCTGGATGGATTCCAGACCTTGGCAGAATGCCATCACTGTGCATTGCATACATTGCTGGAGCAATTTGCGGATTATCTGTGAGGCAGCCAGCCATGACAGTAGCCTCCCAGCCCCCCCAGCCCCCCAGTAACACCGCTGTCAGCAGTGTGTCTCTCCAGGCCACCCCAGCTTCCCGAGAACCCTGCTTACCTCCTCCAGAACGCTTCGCTGGAGGGTCAGGAACCTGTCAGGCGTTTCTCTCCCAGTGTTTCCCTTTTCTTCGAGCTGCAGCCCTTGTCCTTCCCCTTGGAATGCTCAGAGATAGCGTATCTCATAATGCTCTCGCCTGGGATACAGTGGTGTGGGAACAACAATCTGCTGTGTGTTTCAGCCTGGAGGAGTTCGTGGCTGAGGTGAAAAATGTTTCCGATTCTCCGTTCGGGAAAGAGGCTGCGAAATTGCTTCGCCGAGACTTCCGCAGTGTGGCAGACTATGCAGTTGATTTCTGCACATTGGCTGCCAAGAGTGCCTGGAGCCCGGAATCCCTGTTCCACACATTCCTTCATGGATTATCGGAGGAGGTTAAGGACGAGCTCGCAGCCCAGGAGCTGCCTACGGATCTCAATTCACTCATCGCCGTGACCATCCGGATCGATGGGGGGCAACGGGAATGTAGCGTGGAGAGGAGGTCTGATTCCGGTCCCAAATGCTCGCCCAGGGATCCCACCTTGCTTCCGATGAACTCCCGAAGTCCCCTGCGTCTACGTCCCCGAGAGGAGTTTACCGAAGTTCGCCCAAGAGTCTCCGAAGTCTGATACTCGCCTTTTTCGGAGCCGATTCAACTCGGCAGAGCTAGGCTGTCTCCAGCTGAATATTTACTCAGACTTAACACCTGTTGTCTGTATTACAGAACTGCCGGTCATTATGTGTCTGCCTGTCCTTTAAAAATACCAGTCTCATCAGTAGGTACGAGTACTCTGGTGGGCCATACAGAGAATGTTTCTTCTCCCCTTACTCGCACACCTCTCCATGCCATCCTGCTGTGGGTTGATCAATACAAATCTCTCATGGCTCTCATTGACTCTGGGGCTGATAAGTGTTTCATGGACGCCACCCTGGTGTCTGAGCTGGGCATCCCCACTCAGCCCCTCCCCAGTCCCCTGAACGTTAGAGCACTGGATGGGTGCTCTATAGGCAGGATCACTCCTCGGTTTGACCAATGCTCCTGATGTGTTCCAGGCCCTGGTTAACGTCTTATGGCTGCAGGGGCAGTATTGAGTAGCTTGGATGAAAGGTGCCTATATCAAACGGCCTGCTCCTCAGTCATAGTTGCTAATATTTGCATATTATTATTAGTATTGGATAGAAAACACTCTGAAGTTTGAAGAAAAGAAAACTGTCTGAATGTTGTCTGTAAGTATAACATACCTCATATTGGCAGGCAAAATCCTGAGTTGAAATCAAAACAGAAAGTCAGAAATCTGAGCTTGTATGTATTCACCAGAGTCCCCAATGAAATCCCTTGAGATATGAATGATGTTGCACTGCCTAGGGGTTCCACTAGATGCCAACCATCAATAGAAATTATAATGAGGCTTCTATGTTGTTGTGGGAGTGAATGAGAGCAGAATATATCAGATGTCCATCAAGCAGCCATTGTGTGATCCCACTTTTTCCTCATGGTAGTCACTTGCGTTCCATTGCTCACGAAGACAAGAAAGAATACTCCGGTTGGAACTTTATTGAAGCTATATGTTAAAAACATCCTAATGATTGATTCTGTACTTAGTTTGAAATGTTTCTTCGCCCAGTAATATCACTTTTTGAAGTTTTTGTCCGATATAACGCTGACCAGAATTAGCGATTGGATATGTATACCAAACGCACTAACAAAAGAAGGTATTTGGACCTAAATAACGTACATTTTCGAACAAAACAAACATTTATTGTGGACCTGTGATTCTTGGAGTGCTTTCTGATGTAGATCATCAAAGGTAAGGGAATATTTATCATATAATGTCTTGTTTATGTTGACGCCATCTTTGCGGCTGTATTGTTTTTATTTTTGAGCGCCGTCTCAGATTATTGCATGCATTTCTTTTTCCGTAAAGTTTTTTTTAAATCTGACACAGCGGTTGCATTAAGGAGAGGTATATCTATAATTCCATGTGTATAACTTGTATTATCATCTACATTTATGATGAGTATTTCTGTTGAATGATGTGGCTATGCAAAATCACTTGATGTTTTTGGAACTAGTGAATCTAACGTGCCAATATACACTCAGATTTTTTATATAAACAAAACATGCATGTATTGTGTAAGATAGTCCTATGAGTGTCATCTGATGAAGATAATTCAAGGTTAGTGATTAGTTTAATCTTTATTTCTGGTTTTTGTGAATGCTATATTTTGCTGGAAAATGGCTGTGCTTATTGTGGTTTGGTGGAGACCTAACATAATCGTTTGTAGTGCTTTCGCTGAAAAGCCTATTTGAAATTGGACACTTTGGTGGGATTAACAACGAGAAAAGCTTTAAAATGATGTCAGACACATGTATGTTTTAGGAATTGTAATTATGAGATTTCTGTGGTTTGAATTTGGCGCCCTCTATTTTCACTGGTAGTTGTAATATCTATCCCGGTGTCGGGACTGCAGCCATAACAGGTTAATGATGTTCTCCGGATATGTTGAACCGGTTCATGTTCGTCTACCTCGACAACATCCTTGTCTTTTCTCGTTCGGCTCAAGAACATGTTCTCCACATCCAACAAGTCCCCCAGCGTCCCACAGCGTCTCATGGAGAACTAGCTCTTTGTCAAAGCCAAAAAAATGTGAGTTCCATCGCTTCACCATCTCCTTCCTTGGATACATCATCGCTGGTGGGAATGTGCAGATGGAGTTATCCGGAGTTACAGCACCCTGTCTTCCCCCCTGTCAGCACTCGCCTCTCCCAAGATCACGTTCACATGGTCCCCAGCTAGTGACCGGACGTTCCTGGACCTTCTGCACCGCTTCACCACAGCTCCCATATTGATCCATCCGGACATCAGTTCGTGGTGTAGGTAGGCGCTTCGGATGTCGGAGTGGGGGACGTCCTGTCCCAGCATTCTGCGCTAAACTTTAACCTCTCTGGGATATGTGGCAAAAGCCTGGGAAAATGCAGAGGGACAAATTCAAATAAATTACTATTAAAAAATCTAACTTTCATTAAATCACACACGCAAGATAGCAAATTAAAGCTACAGTTGTTGTGAATCCAACCAACATGTAAGATTTCAAAAAGGCTTTTCGGCGAAAGCAAATTATGCAATTATCTGAGGATAGCACCATAGTAAACCAAGAGAGAAAGCATATTTCAACCCTGCAGGCGCGACACAAAACGCAGAAATAAAAATATAATTAATGCCTTACCTTTGACGAGCTTCTTCTGTTGGCACTCCAATATGTCCCATAAACATCACAAATGGTCCTTTTGTTCGATTATTCCGTCGAAATATATCCAAAATGTCAATTTATTTGGCGCGTTTGATCCAGAAAAACACCGGTTCCAACTTGCTCAACGTGAATACAAAATATCTCAAAAGTTACCTGTAAACTTTAAAAAACTTAAAACTTTAACAAAAATCTGAATGGTTTGTCCTCGGGGTTTCGCCTGCTAAATAAGTTCTGTTATACTCACAGACAAGTTTCAAACAGTTTTAGAAACGTCAGAGTGTTTTCTATCCATATCTACTAATAATATGCATATCTTATCTTCTGGGGATGAGTAGCAGGCAATTGACTTTGGGCATGCATTTCATCCGGACGTGAAAATACTGCCCCCTGTCACCAAGAAGTTAAGCTGTGTCTTCTTCTCTTCGTCGCCTTAACGCGACAGAGAGGAATTATGATGTGGGGAACCGAGAACTACTCACAGTGAAGATAGCCTTGGAGGAGTGGAGACACTAGTTAGAGGGGGCGGAACTTGTGGACGGATCACAAAAACCTGGAATATCTCCGCACTGCCAAGCGTCTCAACTCCAGGCAAGCTTGATGGTGGTGGACAGGTTTTCCAAAGCCGCCCATTTCATTCCACTCCCCTCCGGATAGAGTCCCGCAAACTTTCCCTCCGTTTTATCGACCCGTTTCATAAGATCCTTAGCCCCTCTGCTGTTCATCTTCTGTTGCCCCGCACCCTCCGTATACATCCCACATTGTATGTATCAAGGTTTAAACCTCTGTCTCACAGCCCTCACAGCCCTGTCTCTTCTTTCCTTGTGACACTGCCCTGGATTACTGACCTTTGCATGCCCTTGACCTGTCGTTTGCCTGCCCCCTGATTTTGTAATAACATTTTGTTACTTCAAACTGTCTGCATCTGGGTTTTATCCTGAGATCTGATGAAAGCAGGGTAAGAAATAGTTGGCTATAAAATGAACATTTATTGTAGGTCTATCAAACATAAACGGTACGGGGATGGAATTATGAAACGCTAGCAATTATTGTAGTATTATATGGAATATACTGTAGATTTACCACAGGGCCTATCCATTTTAACGTGTGAAAGCAACAGCAAACAATTCAACAAGAGTTTGGAGAGTGCGAATGAAGAGCCCCACCTATGGGGCTTTCATTTGTAAACATAATGCATATTTTCATAACCTTTGCAGAATAAATTAATCACCTTTTCTGGCGATGATGGTGTAACGGCGTTCGTCTGTTGAAGGAGAGTCGGACCGAAATGCAGCGTGGTGGTTACTCATGTTCTTTAATGAAAATATGTACGATACATGAAATAACTATATATAAACAAAACAACAAACGGAACGCGAAAACCTATTACAGCCTATCTGGTGAAAATACACAGAGACAGGAACAATCACCCACAAAATACACAGTGAAACCCCGGCTACCTAAATATGGTTCCCAATCAGAGACAACGAGAATCACCTGACTCTGATTGAGAACCGCCTCAGGCAGCCAAACCTATGCTAGACACACCCCTAATCAGCCACAATCCCAATGCCTACAAAAAACCCAATACGACAACACAATAAACCCATGTCACACCCTGGCCTGAACAAATAATTAAAGAAAACACAAAATACTAAGACCAAGGCGTGACAGAACCCCCGCCCCCCAAGGTGCGGACTCCCGGACGCACCTCAAACTCCCTCATAACTCTCTCCTCCACTTTCCCCATTAACTCCTTCACAGTCTCTGCTTCGCTCACCTCCAACACCGGCTCTGGTTCTGGTCTCCTCCTTGGCTCCTCACAATAAACAGGGAGAGTTGACTCAGATCTGACTCCTGACTCTGCCACTCTCTCCCTGAGCCCCCCCCCCAATACATTTCTGGGGCTGACTTTCGGGTTTCTTTCTGCGCCGCCGTGTCTTTCTCTTCGACTCCATTCTCCTATAGCCCTCTTCGCACTGCTCCAGCGAATCCCAGGCGGGCTCCGGCACTCTCTCTGGGTCGACCGCCCACCTGTCTATATCCTCCCAAGTAGTGTAGTCCCGATATTGATCCTGCTGCCGCTGTTGCTTCTCCTCATACCAGCGCCTCTCAGCTCTCCCCGCCTCTAGTTCTTCTTTGGGGCGGCGATATTCTCCCGGCTGTGCCCAGGGTCCTTTACCGTCCAATATCTCCTCCCAAGTCCAGAAGTCCTTTGATCGCTGCTCCTCATGTCGCTGTTGCCTGTTACCACGCCACTCGGTCCGGGTGAGGTGGGTGATTCTGTAACGGCGTTCGTCTGTTGAAGGAGAGTCGGACCGAAATGCAGCGTGGTGGTTACTCATGTTCTTTAATGAAATATGAACGATACATGAAATAACTTAAATCTACAAAAGGACCGTGAAAACCTATACAGCCTATTTTTTTTTTTTTTTTTTATAAAAAATAATTTATTATCTTCAATACCATTCATTCTTTACAACTCATAATTTTCATACATACTCAAATAATGGTATTTTAATTTAACTAATTTAACTAAACATAAACCCCAAACAAAACCTCAGGGGAGCATCTTCCCTCCCGTCACCCTACAAAATACCTTTCCCTATCTCCCCATCCCTAATCTATCCCCTTACAAATCTAAATGACACCCAGCCCTAAACCCCCCTTCCACCTCTCCCGAGCAGCATGCTGCCCCCACTTCCTCTCCTCCCTCTTCATCCTCCCCCTCAAATCTCCTTCCACCCTCCTCACTATCCCTTCCACCCCCCAATCTCTCCCTGTCTTCACCATGTTCTGCCTGGCTTCCCACAGCCCCCGTTTAAAGAGACTCATGAGAAGCCAGAGCAGAAACCTGTCCCTATCCGTCCCTCTCGCTCTCCCTACACCTCTCTCTAACCTGGCCCATGTCAATACAAAATCCCCCCTTACCAAACCTAACAACACCCGTGCCCTAGACCATACTACTCCGGCAAAGGCACAGTCCCAAAAGACATGGCGCACAGTCTCCTCCCTGCCACAAGAGGATCTTGGACAGGTGGGGGATTGCACCAAACTATACCGGTACATGATGGAACGTACCGGCAAGCACCTATGGAGGCTCAACCAATTCAGGTCCTTGAGCCTGTTGTCCAGACCCCGCGTCTGCACTCCCTCCCAGACCACTTCCGAGATGCCCACTACAGGCACCGGACTCCCTGCCTTTCTGGCCTCCTCGTACAGGTGCCTGTGATCTAAACCTACTCGGGCAACTTCAACCTCAGGGTGCGCACGCAGCCACTTGGCCGCATGACCAAAGTGCCACGGCAGCTGTTCTGCCCGAGGACCCATGTTAGACCACACCATTATGCTTCTCGCCTGATATGAGAAGAACACCCGCAGGAGGTAACCGGATGGGTGTATCACTGGATGAGCAAGCTCCGTTAACAAGAAAGAAACAAAAATTGTGTCCAGCTTGAGGGGGAAATGTGGTACCCCCCTACCTCCCTCCCCGATGGGACAGATCATGCGCGCCCTGGCGACCCACTCGCACCTGCCACTCCACATGAACTGAAACACAAGCCTCACTAGAGGCCTCCTCAGACAAGCCGGCAATGGGTAGATGTACGCCAAATACAAAAGAGACGGCAACACATCCACCTTTAGGACCAGGACTTTGCCCATAAAAGACAAATACCTAGCCTTCCACATTGCTAGCTTCCTCTGTACCACTGCGATACGCATGTTCCAGTTCAGCGTCGCTGAGCCGGAGGTCTCAAAATGGACCCCGAGAATCCTCAGGGCCCCCTCACAGAGAGATAACCCCCCGGGCACATCCGTTCTACCGCGCCATCTACCGAAAAACTTGACGGAAGACTTTGCATGGTTCAGAACCGCTCCCGACGCTCGGGTGAAATCCCCAAAGATGGCAAGGGACCTTGTCAGGCACGAGTCCTTGCACAGCAGCAAGGAAGTGTCGTCGGCGTACTGCGTCATCTTAACACGCAGCCCACCACTTCCAGGGATCAACAAGCCTTCCACCCCTGTGTCTGCCCTAATGGCAGCCCCCAGAGGCTCCATGTACAGAACGAAGAGGAGAGCCGAGAGTGGGCACCCCTGCCTGACCCCAGACGAGAGGTCAAAAACGTCACCCAAGTGACTATTTACACTAACTCGGCACCCCGCTCCGACATATAATGTACGAATCCATCCTATGAACTTCTCCCCAAATCCTAATCGACCTAACACTCTGAATAAAAAGGATCTATTCACGCGATCAAAGGCTTTCGCCTGATCTAGCGCTGCTACCATTAAAGGCAGTCCTCTATCTTCAACCCAAGCGATAGAGTCCCTGATTAACTGTAGGTTCCATCTAATAGAGCGGCCCTCTACCCCGCACGTCTGATCCTCATGAACGACGTAGGGAAGGGCTGTGCGCAACCGGTCTGCTAAAACCTTTGCAAGTAGCTTGTAATCTACGCACAGCATGGTCAATGGCCGCCAGTTGCCAAGGTCTGTTACTTCCCCCTTCTTATATAAAAGTGACAGCACACCAACAGCCATTGATCCCCCCGGGACCCCCGTCTCAAGGATGGCCTTCAAGACTTCGAGGACCACTGGTCCAAGTATACCCCAAAACTTGAGATAAAACTCAGCCGGCAGCCCATCCATCCCAGGCACCTTCCCTTTTCCCATCCTCCTAAGAGCGCTCTCAACCTCTTCTAGTGAAATCTGGGCCTCCATCACTTCTCTAATGTCCTCCGGCAACCGCCTGGACAAGTGTTCTAAAAACACATTTCCCTGCTCTACATCTATTTCCCTTTCCTTAAATAAACCTTGGAAATGATCAGTTGTCACCCTGACCATATCCTCTGGTTCTCTAACTATACTACCATTTTCTTCCCTAATGCCATGCATTACCTTCCTACTCTGTCTGGCCCTAACCGACTTAAAGAACATAGCGGAACAAGTCTCATTGTGTTCTAGAAAGCCACTATGCGCACGCTCCAGGAAAGCTCGAGCCTTCCGCTCCTGCAACTCCCTGAGCTGCGCCTTTAGGGTAGCGGATCTCTCCCAGTCAAACGACCCGCCGAGGTTGCCTGCCTCATACTCGAGTTCAATTAACCTTTGGATACGATCCACCTCCCTCCTCTCCTCCCTTTTTTCCTCTTGCAATACCCTATTATAAAAGCCCTAATCCTCACCTTAACTAATTCCCACCACTCTAACACCCCCTCGCACATGGACCGGAGGCCTTCAAGCCTCCAAAAGAAATCATAAAACCTGTCAACAAAAGCCTGCTCCTCCAGCACATCCCGATCTAACTTCCAGTACCCCCTACCAAAGAGGCAGACTGGAGACCCCACCTGCAGGAGCACCCCGTCGTGATCCGAAAAGAAAACAGGCAACAGCCGCCCAGACAACTTACCCAAAGACCTGGGTACAAAAATATAGTCGAGCCTCCGCTCAACCCCCCTGGAGTTGCGCCATGTAGGACCGGCCATTTTCGGAGTAGTGTGCAGACCACCATCAACCAGACCATGGCAAGCCATTAGCCTGGTAATGGCGCCTGCACTGCTATCCCCCCCTATTCCTAAATCTGTATTAAAATCCCCCCCTATCACTAATTTCCTATTTGTGACACACAGGGGCGTCAGACAGTCCACCATCTCCCTCCTGTCTGCCACCACCTGTGGCCCATACACCACCACTAATCTAAATTTACAATCCCTTATCGTGACATCCACCCCTATAACCCTCCCCTGCATTACCACAAAAGAATCCTCCACTTTTACCTCCCTGTGCCCACACAAAATCCCTACCCCCGATGAGTGCACCCCCCCAATACCCCAAACCGACTCCCCCTTGTCCCACTCCCTCTTAAACCTACTAACATCCCCTCCATCCCTCAGGTGAACCTCCTGTAAAAAACAAAAATCAAACCCCACACCCTCCAAATAACTAAAAACCGCCCTCCTCTTAACAAAATCCCTTAAACCCCTTACATTTAAAGTAACAAAAGTAAAATTAGACCCCATGAAAGAATCAAATAAAAACATGTAATACACTCAAATTCTAAACCCAGACAGAAAAAAACAAAAACAGGAGACTCACCCGATGCTCCCCTGCTCCATATCTACCGGTGAAAACACCATCCGTACTCCCGACATCCCCCCCACTTCCTCCATCTCACCAACCCAGGATGCAGGAATAGTGTTTGGCTCCGGGGTGCCCTGCACCCTGGGTCTACCCCCACAATCCTCCCCCTCCCCAGTGCTGCAGCTGGATTGGAAAAAAATCGGGGAGGCTGAGTCCCCAAACAAAAAACTCCCCACCTCCTCCTGTACCCAGTCCTGAGTCTTGTTAGGTGTGTCCCCACCCAACAGAAGTTGAGGGCCTGGGGAAACCAGCAGCAACCCAGAGGTTTCTCCCACCCCCATCACTCTCTTGGCCATCCCCTCCCTCTCACTGTCGGCCAATCGCACCCTCCTCTTCATTCTCTTCTTTGGTGATGGCGGTAGTGGAGAGATACCACCCCCCCCCCCCCACCAGCTCCTCCACCATACCCCTCATCTCTTCCACCAGGGCACTTTCCCCCCAGTCCACTTGCTCTTCCACCGTCTCCTTCTCCAACACTCCTCCCTCGCTTTCTTCTCTCTCATGCTCCTCCACTCGGTTGCCTTCTTCCGCCGCTTTTCCTGGTTCTCCTACTCCCGTGCCTTCCGTTTCCTTCTCTCTTCCATCCGCCGCTTCTTGCTCCTCCTCCTTCCTTGCGGCCTTCCCCTCTGGACCTGTACTCTGGTCATGAGGCTTGCTTCCTTCCCCCCCTCTTCTTCCCCCATCCCCCGCTCCTGCTCCCCCCCCAGCCGCAGACGCATATGACCTCTGACGAGCCGGGCACCCCCGCCACAGGTGTGCTGACGAGCCACACCCGTGGCACGCCTTAGGCTTGTCACAATCCTTCACCTCGTGTTCCTCAGATCCACAAAATCTGCATTTTCTTGTGCTGCACGAGGCGAATATGTGGCCGTAGGCCATACAGCGCCTGCAAAATGGGGGCTGACGTGCATAAAACAACGTCCCCCTGTCAGCCCCTAGGGAGAACATAGCAGGAGGATGGAGGTAGCCACCATGTCCCTTTGGGTCCTCTCTGAGGAGGGCCTGGAAGCCTCTCCTCCCATTCCAAAACCCAAGGGAGTCTTTGAGGTGCCTTGCTGAGGAGACGTTATCCATGTATCTCCCCAGAAAGGCCCTCACCTCTTCATCCTTAACGTATGGGTTGTAAATGTTGACAGTTACAACCCTAAAGTTATTCTTCGCCAGGCTTGTTATTTCATAGTGGCTCATCGGCCTCTCGCCTCCCACTGCTCTTGCCCTTCTCAGGATATCATCGTGTTTCTCCTCTGTATATAGTGCCACATCGTATGCTCCCTCCAACGAGTTGCCTTGGAAACAAAAGACGTCCTTCACCGTCAGCTTTAGAATCCCCATCAATATTATCCTTCCAAAAGTTTCCCGTCCTAAAGGCTCCAACTCCTTTTCCTTCCAAGCAAAACGAATCGTGTTGGCCAGCCCAATCCCAGGGACCGACCGTGTTGATGTATTTAGCACCATCTCCGCAAGGAGAATGGCGCTCGTTCTCTTCTCTTCCAAAACAATGAAAAAAGAAAATCCAAAGTGACTGAGCCTATCTTGTGACAACAAACACAGAGACAGGAACAATCACCCACAAAATACACAGTGAAACCCCGGCTACCTAAATATGGTTCCTAATCAGAGACAACGAGAATCACCTGACTCTGATTGAGAACTGCCTCAGGCAGCCAAACCTATGCTAGACACACCCCTAATCAGCCACAATCCCAATGCCTACAAAAACCCCAATACGACAACACAATAAACCCATGTCACACCCTGGCCTGAACAAATAATTAAAGAAAACACAAAATACTAAGACCAAGGTGTGACAGATGGTTCATATTCCCGGAGAATCCTACAACAACAGGATATTATATATATCAAGTCATTTCCTCTATGAATGAGATTGGGAGTGTGGTTTTATAACATACAGTAGAATGCAAGTAGACAATGTTTCAGAATTCGCAGGTAGAGAAAAAGTCCATGCAAAACATTAACAAACGATAACAAATGATCAAAAGATCTGTTTGAGGCCTCCCGGGTGGTGCAGCTAGCATCAGTGCTAGCTGTGCTACCATAGACTGGGTTCGAGCCCAGGCTCTGTCACAGCCGGCCGCAGAGTCCGAAAGGTCCATGGGGCAATAGCGTCATCTGGGTTAGGGAGGGCTTGGCCGGTAGGGATACCCTTGTCTCATCGCGCACTAGCGACTCCTGTGGCAGGCCAGGCTCAGTGCATGCTAACCAGGTCGACAGGTGCACGGTGTTTCCTCCAACACATTGGTGCTGCTGTCTTCCAGGTTGGCTGTGCGCTGTGTTAAGAAGCAGTGCAGCTTGGTTGGGTTGTGTTTCTCTGTATGGGAGTTGTAGCAATGAGACAAGATAGTAACTACTAACATTCTGGCATAGACATTTGATCAGGTTTGATCAAGTTTGAGATGCTATTTCCTTTAGAAACTGCCCCAGCCTAATTCCAATACCTCCAAAGTATATAGAAAATAAGGGTGTTATTGTCACCAATGAAAGTGAATGATGGGCATCTTTCAAGTGTTATAAAGTTATAATGCTCGTTCAGACGTGCACAGTTTCAGGACGGGTCTGATTTATAACGGGAAACGTGCATGTATGGCGTGCGCCAAGTTTATAAAACTCAATATTTTTGTACACTTTTCAGAAATGACGCAGATATTTATTGTGAAATTTACACAACGATTATAAATGAGGCCCCTGGGCACTACTGGGTCGTGCTTTGTGTGTGTGAGTGAGTGAGTGAGTGAGTGAGTGAGTGAGTGAGTGAGTGAGTGAGTGAGTGAGTGAGTGAGTGAGTGAGTGAGTGAGTATGAGTAGTCACTCTAGTCTCAATACTCATCCAGGTCTCCCTCTCCTCATAGTCTCATCATTCTGCGTTCAGTGTCATTTCTCACTGGAGTGTTAACAATGTACTCGCTTTGTCTGAGTTCCATTGCAGACACTGCATCAAACTTCATTGTTTGCCACTCTTCCACTTTATCCCTCATTTTTCTCTCTGTCCATCTCCTCTGAGGAGCCTTGGAGGCCCCTCCACTGCACTCCTACGGTAGTGTGCTGTGAAGGAGACTCATTTAGCGACCTTGAGTAGAGCTTTGTATTGCTCCCAGTGTTATCTTCTGCCTTAGTGGTGGGCTGTATAGCTAAGGTGCATTCCCCCTGCAGTTCACTGCTACTGCTCCACACAGAGACAGAGAAAGAGAGAGAGAGAATCACAAGGGACTAGGGCTAAACCAACACCCTCCTTTTACATGGCCACTCATTTAAATTCAAATCCTCTTTGTCTCTCCCGTCCTCTCCCGCTCTCTTTGTGCTTTGATGCCGTTTGAAAGGAAACACAACACTCCCTCACATTAGAAGAGGTGTTCCAGTCTTTGAAGTCAGTAAAACTCTCCCTCTCGCCCTCTCTTTTTCTCCCCTCCTCCTTCCTTAGCGCCAAGCTAAAATGGTGAAATAGCGAGGTGCTCCCTGGGTTAGCTTCCCCAAGCGCAGCATGCCTAAGGTCAGCCTCTGTCAGAGCAAGCTTAGAGAGGAGCTCTCTGGCACAGAGCCTGGCTCACCCGACAATAATCCTCCCCTTGAACCCTTGGCCACGAGCTGCAACGCCGTTCTCAAGGGGAAAGGGGAGAGAGATGGAAAGGGGGGATGGAAAGCACAAAAACAAGGTAACAAAGGCCCAGAAATTAGCAGCTTAAGAGCTTAGCCGGCATTAGAGACACCTCATTTTCCAGTGAAACCACTGGGCTGCTCTAAACAGACAGGAGTTGAGCGGTGTGCCCTAAGAACAATGAGACTTTATTTCATTATTTATCTAGAGCTAGTTGACTTTATTTATTTATTTATTTGATCCATCCTTCCCACTGTCTCCCAGTGCATTGAGATAAACAAGAAACGTTTAAGTAGGATACAGCGCGAGTGTCTAGATTTTGACGACGTATCGACAAGGCTGCTGTCAAAACATTAAAGCGTGGATTACAGAAACGTTGCTTCAAACGTCTCTCGTTCCTGCTAATTATCTACTTCGGAACAAGCCAGACGATATCGCAAATGAGCAGCTATAACCTAGGGAGACATTTTGTAGTTGATCAAACCAAGTTTGTCAGCTATCGAGTTCACAAAGAGCCTGTCATCGATTGCAGAACAGTTATTTTCAGGTAATCTATGGGAAAACACACATCCCAAACAGCCTCTATTTCTCTCTTGTCTTATTCCCAAATGCTTCAACTTCCACGCCAAGTTTTCACTCCTTTACTGAAGTCTCAAATAAAGGATGCAGTGAAAAGGTGAAAAATAGTTGGTTTGGGATGAGTTGGACTGCAGAGTGAAGGAAAAGCAGCCAACAATTTCTCAGCATATGTGGGAACTCCTTAAAGAATGTTGGAAAAGAATTCCAGGTGAAGCTGGTTGAGAGAATACCAAGAGTGTACAAAGCTGTCAACAAGGCAAAGGGTGGCTACTTTGAAGAATCTCAAACATAAAATATATTTAGATCTGTTTAACACTTTTTTGGTTATTACATGATTCCATATGTGTTATTTTGTAGTTTTGATGCCTTCACTATTATTCTACAATGTAGAAATTAGTTTAAAAAATTAAGAAAAACCCTTGAATGAGTAGGTGCTTTAAAACCTTTGACTGGTACTGTAGATCGGCAAAAAGAAGGGCAAAGAAAGTCAACACAACACAGAAACCCTTCGCTGTTCTCTTTGCCTTCTCAGCGACTTAGAGTGCCTTTGGTGAAAGGGAGAGTGGGGAGAGTTCACAGTGAAGTCAAGGGAGGAGAGAGACAAAAGGAGGGAGGAAAGCGGTTCCAAAGACATTCAAAATGGCCTCTATGTCTACTCTCTCAGAGAGGGCTTAGGCAGTTCTCTTTCTCTTCCTTTTTATTATTTTTGCTGCTCACGAACATTCAGTAACCTCCCCCTCTTTGCCTTCTGCTCATTCAACGCCATTCAGCCTGGAATGATACGGTAGCAGGGATTAAGACCACATAAAACTGCCAGAGGCTTAGCCACAGCATCCCTTGTACTCCCCGGTCCACTTCTCTTCTGTTGCTAAACATTTCTTTTTTTAAACATTGTTTATGGTGAGACATAGAGGGAAGGAGACAGGGATAGAGGGATGTCCAGACACTGAGTCATGCTTCCTTTAGTGCCGATTAGTCTCAGTGGAAGTCAACGAAAGGTAAATGCTAAAGGTAACCATAAAAGTTGAGGAAAGAGTTTAAGCTGCATAGAGATGGACATCATCAGGAAACCTTAACTGAACCTCATATGTGCCACCTAGAGACCCACAACTCAGTTCCAAAGAGATGGGCATCTGCACACAAATATAGTACAAGCCAATCGGAGAGAATCATGGCTGTGTTCCCTTGTCCTGCTGACAGCCTCATCCGTACACCTGTCCACCTGTCATCCGGTCCAACTAACTTCAACCAACCTCTCCAACAAACTACAACAAAATCTTTGATGTTTGACCTTGTGCGGGATCCAATCCATCCCCCTCTAAAGGCTTTGTGACAGTGAAAGTCTTGGGTTGACAGTCTTGGGTTGACAAGTCTTTAGCTGTGTCAGTACTCAGCCCCAGTTATGTTTTCATCAGGCCCTGTCAGATTTGTTGCTAATCCCGTGGAATGAGTGTAACGGATGGAACAGAGGGTGCGATGTAGCGTATAGCATACTCCTTTTGCAAATCTACCGACAGCTAATCCCGTTTCTCTGACAAATTGGGCGCATGGGAGAATGAGTTGTGTGACAACCGCTTGCATTGCTTGCATGTGGGTGTGTGCATCTGTGAAATATATTGTGTGTGTGTGTGTGTGTGTGTGTGTGTGTGTGTGTGTGTGTGTGTGTGTGTGTGTGTGTGTGTGTGTGTGTGTGTGTGCGTGCGAGAAAGTTTTCACTAGCTCTCATTTCCAGTTGGCAGCATATATTAACACCATATATGCTTTCCCCTGACAGTTTAGCATACACTGATTATACCAAACATTATGAACACTTTTCTAACACTGAGTTGTGTACCCCCCCCCCAACAATGACAACAACACATCTGCCACGCTGATCCTCAACACGGGGACCCCTCAGGGGTGCATGCTCAGTACCCTCCTGTACTCCCTGTTCACCCATGACTGCATGGCCAAGCACGACTCCAACACCATCATTAAGTTTGCAGACGACACAATAGTGGTAGGCCTGATCACCAACAATGATGAGACAGCCTATAGGGAGGAGGGAGGAGACCTGGCAGTGTGGTGCTAGGATAACAACCTCTCCCTCAATGTGATCAAGACAAAGGAGATGATTGTGGATTACAGGAAAAGGAGGACTGAGCACGCCCCTATTCTCATTGACAGGGCTGTAGTGGAGCAGGTTGAAAGCTTCAAGTTTCTTGGTGTGCACATCACCAACAATGGTCCAAACACACCAAGACAGTCGTGAAGAGGGCACGACAATGCCTCCTCAGGAGACTGAAAAGATTTGGCATGGGTCCTCAGATCCTCACAAAGTTCTACAGCTCCACCATCGAGAGCATGGTTGCATCACCGCCTGGTATGGCAACTACTCGGCCTCTGATCGCAAGGCACTACAAAGGGGAGTGTTTACGGCCCAGTACATCACTTTGGCCAAGCTTCCTGCCACTCAGGACCTCTATACTAGGTGGTCAGAGGAAGGCCCAACAAATTGCCAAAGACTCCAGCCACCCTAGTCATAGACTGTTCTCTCTACTACCGCACAGCAAGCGGTACCAGAGCACCAAGTCTAGGTCCAAAAGGCTTCTAAACAGCTTCTACCCACAAGCCAAAAGGCTCCTGAACTATCACATTTAGGTAAGACCCAGATGCAGACAGTGTAGAAGTAACAAGAGTTTTTTACAACCACAGGGGCAGGCAAATGACAGGTCAAGGCAGGCAGGGGTCAATAATCCAGAAAGGGTGTAAAGGGTCCAGAATGGCACGCAGTCTCAGGGTCAGGGCAGGCAGGGGTCAATAATCCAGAAAGGGTGTAAAGGGTCCAGAATGGCACGCAGTCTCAGGGTCAGGGCAGGCAGGGGTCCATAATCCAGAACGGTGGGGTAAGGTACAGAACGGCATGCATTCTCAGGGCAGGCAGAACGGTCAAAACCGGGAAGGACTAGAAAACAGAAGCAGGAAACTGGCAGGAGCAGGGGAACAAACGGGGGTAGGTTTTACGCACAAAACGAACTGGCAACAGACAGAGAACACAGGTAAAAATACACAGGGAATAATGGGGAAGATGGGTGACACCTGGAGGGGGATGGAGACAATCACAAAGAAGACAGGTGAAACAGATTAGGGTGTGACATGAACAGTTAATAAAATGGCTACCTGGACTATTTGCATTGCCCCCCCCCCCCCACACAATTCTTTTCACTGCTGCTACTCTGTTCATTATCCATGCATAGTCACTTTACCTCTACCTACATGTACATATTACCTAAATGACCTCGACTAACCGGTGCCCCCACACATTTACTCTGTACCTGTATCCCCTGTATATATACTCGCTACTGTTATTTATTTATTTTTATTTTTGTATTACTTCAGTTTATTTTAGTAAATACTTTAACACTTAATTTTTTAAAACTGCACTGTTGATTAAGGGCTTATAAGAAAGCATTTCACTGTAAGGTCTACACCCGTATTTGGTGCATGTCACAAATAGCATTTGATTTGATTTTTGTTGATTTGATAATCATAGTCTATTCCCCTTCCTGCAGTCAAATGACCAAATCACCCTCTAGTGGCCTCATGGGTGGAATGTTATTCATATTTTTCATAATGAATAAACATTGCCGAAAATCCAGTGTTTCTGTGTCAGACGTTTTTGCTATTTCAGTCTTCTGTGATGTATATAAAGTGTAATATTGGGATGCAAAAAATGGAATTCATATAAACTCTATATCTGACATGGTACAGGTGTCTCCTTTTTTTAAGCCCATAACCATGTGTGTGAGGTGTACGCTTTTGTTTCAACGTAGATTTGTTTAAGACTACCAAGAAACACTGTGTGACACTGACTTAGCCCACTGCAATAAAAGGTTTTCATGTATCCAGGGTGTAATTGCTCGTAAGCCTTTGAGCGATTATGTTTGTTAATGCAGATGTAAGAGAGGAACTGTGTTTTCGGCCGGCCGGTCTGTCTGTCTGTCTGTCTGTCTGTGTATACTTATTTATGCATAATCATGATGAAGATTATACGCTCCCCGGTTCCCATCAGGAAAGCGGGCAGAGAAAAAGAGGAAGAAGGGGATAAAAAAGGATGGATGTGGATTGTGTGAGGAGAGCACTCCCCGGGGGCCTAATAAACTCCCTTAATTAGGAGGAGCATAGTTAATTAAATCCCGTGCCCGACTAAATCAGAGGGAATCTTTGCCAGGGATCGCTGCTGACTCCTTGCTGAACTCCCCCCAGCCTTGCCCCAGTGAACCCAGCTCTTAATCAATCAATCAATCAAATGTATTTATAAAGCCCCTCTTACAGCAGCTGATGTCACAAAGTGCTGTACAGAAACCCAGCCTAAAACCCCAAACAGCAAGCAATGCAGATGTAGAAGCACGGTGGCTAGGAAAATCTCCCTAGAAAGGCAGCAACCTAGGAAGAAACCTAGAGAGGAACCAGGCTATGAGGGGTGGACAATCCTCTTCTGGCTGTTCCGGGTGGAGTTTATAACATAACATGGCCAAGATGTTCAGCAGGGTCAAATAATAATAATCACAGTGGTTGTCGAGGGTGCAACAGGTCAGCACCTCAGGAGTAAATTTCAGTTGGCTTTTCATAGCCGATCATTCAGAGTATCTCTACCGCTCCTGCTGTTTCTAGAGAGTTGTAAACAGCTGGTCTGGGACAAGGTAGCACGTCCGGTGAACAGGTCAGGGTTCCATAGCCACAGGCAGAACAGTTGAAACTGGAACAGCAACACGACCAAGTGGATTGGGGACCACAAGGAGTCATCAGGCCAGGTAGTCCTGAGGCATGGTCCTAGGGCTGAGAGAGAGAGAGAGAGAGAGAGAGAGAGAGACAGAGAGAGAGAGAGAGAGAGAGAGAGAGAATTAAATTCACACTGGATACGACAGGAGAAATACTCCTGGAAGAGCACCAGTAAGCCAGTGACTCAGCCCCTGTAATAGGGTTTGAGGCAGAGAATCCCAGTGGACAGAGGGGAACCGGCCAGGCAGAGACAGCAAGGGTGGTTTGTTGCTCCAGTGCCATTCCGTTCACCTTCACACTCCTGGGCCAGACTACACTCAATCATAGGACCTACTGAAGAGATGAGTCTACAATAAAGACTTAAGTCTGCGTTTCTTACAAGGATAGGCAGACCATTCCATAAAAATGTATCTCTATAGGAGAAAGCCCCGCCTCCAGCTGTTTGCTTACAGATTCTAGGGACAGTAAGGAGGCCTGCGTTTTGTGAACATAGCGTACGTGTAGGTATGTACGGCAGGACCAAATCAGAAAGATAGGTAGGAGCAAGCCCATGTAATGCTTTGCAGGTTAGCAGTATAACCTTGAAATCAGCCCTAGCCTTAACAGGAAGCCAGTGTAGAGAGACTAGCACTGGAGTAATATGATCACATTTTTGGGTTCTAGTCAAGATTCTAGCAGCCGTGTTTAGCACTAACTGAAGTTTATTTAGTGTTTTATCCAGGTTGCCGGAAAGTAGCGCATTGCAGTGGTCTAACCTAGAAGTGACAAAAGCATGGATACATTTTTCTGCATCATTTTTGGCCAGAATGTTTCTGATTTTTGCAATGTTACGTAGACGGAAAAAAGCTGTCCTTGAAACAGTCTTGATATGTTCATCAAAAGAGAGATCAGGGTCCAGAGTACTGCCGAGGTCCTTCTCAGTTTTATTTGAGACGACTGTACAAACATCAAGATTAAATTTCAGATTCAACAGAAGATCTCTTTTGTTTCTTGAGACCTAGAACTAGCATCTCTGTTTTGTCCGAGTTTAAAAGTAGAACATTTGCCGCCATCCACTTATGTCTGAAACACGGGCTTCCAACAAATTCTTATTTACAATGATGGCCTACCGGGGAACAGTCAGTTAACTGCCTTGTTCAGGGGCAGAACGACATATTTTTACCTTGTCAGTTAGGGGTTTTGATTCAGCGACCTTCGGGTAATAGCACAATGCTCTAACCACTAGGATAACTGTCAGAGGACAAACCATCTACAGAGACAAACTGATATATTTCCAACAGATGAGATCTAAACCAGGCCAGAACTTATCCATGTAGACCAATTTGGGTTTCCAATCTCTCCAAGAGAATGTGGTGATCGATGGTTTCTAAAGCAGCACTAAGGTCTAGGAATGTAACGGATGTGAAACGGCTTAGTTAGCGGTGGTGCGCGCTAAATAGCGTTTCAATTGGTGACGTCACTTGCTCTGAGACCTTGAAGTAGTAGTTCCCCTGGCCGCGGCTTTTGTGGAGCGATGGGTAACGATGCTTCGTGACTGTTGTTGATGTGTGCAGAGGGTCCCTGGTTCGCGCCCGGGTATGGGCGAGGGGACGGTCTGAATTTATACTGTTACAGGAGCACGAGGACAGATGCAGAGCCTCGGTCTGACGCCATTAAAAGTTTTTTTTTACCACCTTCACAAGTGCAGTCTAAGTGCTATGATGGGGTCTAAATCCTGACTGAAGCGTTTTGTATACACTGTTTGTCTTCAGGAAGGCAGCGAGTTTTTTCCCACATTTTTGAAAGGAATGGGAGATTCGATAAAGGCCGATTTAGTTTTTATATTTTCTCGGTCAAGGTTTGGCTTTTTCAAGAGAGGCTTTATTACTGCCACTTTTAGTGAGTTTGGTACATATCTGATGGACAGAGAGCCATTTATTATGTTCAACGTAGGAGGGCCAAGCACAGGAAGCAGCTCTTTCAGTAGTTTAGTTGGAATAGGGTCCAGTATGTAGCTTGAAGGTTTAGAGGCCATGATTATGAAATGACCACCCCTTATCACTGTCAAACGCTCCCTAAAACACTTCAGCGAGCAGGCCTTTCTAATCGACCTGGCCGGGGTATCCTGGAATGATATTGACCTCATCCCGTCAGTAGACGATGCCTGGTTATTCTTTAAAAGTGTCTTCCTCACCATCTTAAATAAGCATGCTCCATTCAAAAAATTTAGAAACGGGACCAGAAACGGGGCTGTCATTGAAAATAATAATTTGTCCTTAACTGACTTGCCTAGTTAAACTAAAATGAAATTTGCATTGAATAGCCCCTGTGATATGTAACTTTTCAGGGAAGATAGGAACCAATATACACAGGCAGTTAGGAAAGCAAAGGCTAGCTTTTTCAAACAAATGTGCATCCTGTAGCACAAACTCAAAAAAGTTCTGGGACACTGTAAAGTCCATAGAGAATAAGAGCACCTCCTCCCAGCTGCCCACTGCACTGAGGCTAGGAAACACTGTCACCACCGATAAATCCACTATAATTGAGAATTTCAATAAGCATTTTTCAACGGCTGACCATGCCTTCCTCCTGGCTACTCCAACCCCGCACCCCCGCAGCTACTCGCCCAAGCCTCCCCCATTTCTCCTTCACCCAAATCCAGATAGCTGATGTTCTGAAAGAGCTGCAAAATCTGGACCCCTTCAAATCAGCCGGAATAGACAATCTGTAACCCCTATTACCAGCCTGTTCAACCTCTCTTTCGTATCGTCTGAGATTCCCAAAGATTGGAAATCTGCTGCTTCAAAGGAGGAAACACTAACTGCTACAGACCTATATCTATCCTACCCTGCCTTTCTAAGGTCTTCGAAAGCCAAGTTAACAAACAGATTACCGACCATTTCGAATCCCACCCATCGCTGCCCCCACCTGCCCGCTCGTCGAGCATCAGTAATCTGGACGGTTCTGACTTAGAATATGTGGACAACTACAAATACCTAGGTGTCTGGTTAACCTGTTGCGACGAGCAATCCCGTATCCGGGAGCATAATTATAGCCTCAAGCTCATTACCATAACGCAACGTTAACTATTCATGAAAATCGCAAATTAAATGAAATAAATATATTGGCTCACAAGCTTAGCCTTTTGTTAACAACACTGTCATCTCAGATTTTCAAAAAATGCTTTTCAACCATAGCTACACAAGCATTTGTGTAAGAGTATTGATAGCTAGCATAGCATTAAGCCTAGCATTCAGCAGGCAACAATTTCACAAAAACAAGAAAAGCATTCAAATAAAATCATTTACCTTTGAAGAACTTAGGATGTTTTCAATGAGGAGACTCTCAGTTAGATAGCAAATGTTCAGTTTTTCCAAAAATATTATTTGTGTAGGAGAAATCGCTCCGTTTTGTTCATCACGTTTGGCTAAGAAAAAACCCCGAAAATTCAGTCATTACAAAGCAACATTTTTTCCAAATTAACTCCATAATATCGACAGAAACATGGCAAACGTTGTTTAGAATCAATCCTCAAGGTGTTTTTCACATATCTATTCGATGATAAATCACTCCTGGCAGTTTGGTTTCTCCTCTGTTCAAAATGGAAAAATGCACGCACCTGGAGATTACGCAATAGTTTCGACGGAGGACACCGAGCGGACACCTGGTAAATGTAGTCTCTTATGGTCAATTTTCCAGTGATATGCCTACAGATACGTCACAATGCTGCAAACACCTTGGGGAAACGACAGAAAGTGTAGGCTCATTCCTTGCGCATTCACAGCCATATAAGGAGACATTGGAACACAGCGCATTCAAAATCTGGCTCACTTCCTGTATGAAATGTCATCTTGGTTTCGACTGTAGCATTAGTTCTGTGGCACTCACAGACAATATCTTTGCAGTTTTGGAAACGTCAGAGTGTTTTCTTTCCAAAGCTGTCAATTATATGCATAGTCGAGCATCTTTACGTGACAAAATATCTTGTTTAAAACGGGAATGTTCATCCAAAAATGAAATACTGCCCCCAGAGATTCAAGAGGTTAAACTGTAAACTCTACTTCCAGATGCACATTAAGCATCTCCAATCCAAAATTAAATCTAGAATCAGCTTCCTTTTTCGCAACAATGCATCCTTCACTAATGCTGCCAAACATACCCTCGTAAAACTGACCATCCTACCGATCCTTGACTTCGGCAATGTCATTTACAAAATAGCCTCCAACACTCTACTCAACAAATTGGATGCAGTCTATCACAGTGCCATCTGTTTTGTCACCAAAGCCCCATATACTACCCACCATTGCGACCTGAACGCTCTCGTTGGCTGGCCCTCGCTTCGTACTCGCCGTCAGGTCATCTACAAGTCTCTGCTAGGTAAAACCCCGCCTTACCTCAGCTCAATGGTCAACATAACAGCACCCACCAGTAGCATGCGCTCCTACAGGTATATTTCACTGGTCACCCCTAAATCCAATACCTCTTTGGCCGCCTTTCCTTCAAGTTCTCTGCTGCACATGATTGGAATGAACTGCAAAAATCACTGAAGCTGGAGGCTCATATCTCCCTCACTACCTTTAAGCACCAGCTGTCAGAGCAGCTCACAGATCACTGCACCTGTACATAGCCCATCTGTAAATAGCCCATCTGTCACGCCCTGACCTTAGAGCTTTTTATGTCTCTATTTTGGCTTGGTCAGGGTGTGATTGGGGTGGGCATTCTATGTTCCTTTTCTATGTTTTGTATTTCTTTGTTTTTGGCTGGTTATGGTTCTCAATCAGGGACAGCTGCCTATCGTTGTCTCAGATTGGGAACCATACTTAGGTAGCTTTTTCCCACATGGTTTTTGTGGGTAGTTAATTTCTGTTTAGTGTTTTTCACCTTTCAGGACTGTTTCGGTTATTCCCTTTGTTATTTTGTTATAGTGTTCAGTTTTAATAAAGAAAGCATGAACACTTACCACGCTGCGCTTTGGTCCGAGGATTCCTCTTCTTCAGATGACGAATACCGTTACACCATCCATCTACCTCATCCCCATACTGTATTTATTTATTTCTTTATCTTGCTCCTTTGCACCCCAGTATCTCTACTTGCACATTCATCTTCTGCACATCAATCACTCCAGTGTTTAATTGGTATATTGAAATTACTTTACCACCATGGCCTATTTATTGCCTTACCTTATCTTACCTCATTTGCACACACTGTATATAGACTTTCTTTTTTTCTATTGTGTTATTGACTGTACGCTTGTTTATTCCATGTGTAACTCTGTTGTTGTTTGTTTGTGTCGCACTGCTTTGCTTTATCTTGGCCAGGTCGCAGTTGTAAATGAAAACTTGTTCTCAACTTTTGATGATCCTTGGTTGGGGTCTGAGCTTATTATTTGTTGCGATTGCAAACGTAATAAAATGGTGGAAAAACATTAAGATCCACAACATTTATTCCATGGGACAAAACTAGGTCCAGAGTATGACTGTGGAAGTGAGTAGGTCCGGAGACATGTTGGACAAAACCCACTGAGTCGATGATGGCTCCAAAAGCCTTTTGGAGTGGGCCTGTGGACTTTTCCATGTGAATATTAAAGTCACCAAAAATGTGAATATTATCTGCCATGACTACAAGGTCCGATAGGAATTCAGGGAACTCAGTGAGGCCCAGGAGGCCTGTAAACAGTAGCTATAAAAAGTTATTGTGTAGGCTGCATAGATTTTATGACTAAAAGCTCAAAAGGTGAAAACGCAGTCCGTTTTTTTTTTGTAAATTGAAATTTGCTATCATGAATGTTAGCAACACCTCTGCCTTTGTGGGATGCGCAGGGGATATGGTCACTAGTGTAACCAGGAGATGAGGCCTCATTTAACACAGTAAATTCATCAGGCTTAAGCCATGTTTCCGTCAGGCCAATCACATCAAGATTATGATCATTGACTATATCTGCCTTGGAAGTAAGGGATCTAACATTAAGTAGCCCTATTTTGAGATGTGAGATATCACAATCTCTTTCAATAATGACAGGAATGGAGGAGGTCTTTATTGAGATTGCTAAGGCGAACACCGCCATGTTTAGTTTTGCCCAACCTAGATTGAGGCGAGAGCACCCCTCCAGCTAGGATGGAGTCCGTCACTGCTCAGCAGGACAGGCTTGGTCCTGTTTGTGGGTAAGTCCCAGAAAGAGGGCCAATTATCTCCAAATTCTATATTTTGTGAGGGGCAGAAAAACATTTTCAACCAGCGATTGAGTTGTGAGACTCTGCTGTCGAGCTCATCACTCCCCCTAACTGGGAGGGGGCCAGAGACAATTACTCGATGCCAACACATCTTTCTAGCAGATTTACACGCTGAAGATATGTAGCACTTGGTAACCCATGACTGTTTCATCCTAACATCGTTGGTGCCGATGTGGATAACAATATCCCTATACTCTCTACACTCGCCAGTTTTAGCTTTAGCCAGCACCATCTTCAGATTAGCCTTAACGCCGGTAGCCCTGCCCCCTGGTAAACAGTATGTGATCGCTGGATGATTCGTTTTAAGTCTAATACTACAGGTAATGGAGTCGCCAATGACTAGGGTTTTCAACTTGTCAGAGCTAAATGGTGGGAGGCCTCTGCGTCTCAGACCCCATAACGGGAGGAGGAGAGACCAGAGAAGGCTTGGCCTCTGACTCTGACCCGTTGCCGGTTGAAAGTTTCTGTCGGCTGAATGAGCGACACCGGTTGAGCATTCCTACAGCATTTCCCTCGAGAAGCCATGAGAAAATTGTCTGGCTGCGGCGACTCTGCGAGGAGATTTATACTACTATCTGTACTTACTGGTGGTACAGACGCTGTTTCATCCTTTCCTACACTTAAATTACGCTTGCCTAACGATTGCGTCTGAAGCTGCGCTTGCAGCACAGCTATCCTCACCATAAGGCGATCGTTCTCCTGTATATTATGAGTACAGTGACTGCAATTAGAAGGCATAATGTTAATGTTACTACTTAGCTTCAGCTGGTGGAGGTCCTGACAAACCACTTCCAGATAAAGCGTTGGGTTGAAAAAGTTGAATGAAAAAAGCTGAGCGAGGGGGAAAAAATCTACACTGCTCAAAAATATAAAGGGAACACTTAAACAACACAATGTAACTCCAAGTCAATCACACTTCTGTGAAATCAAACTATCCACTTAGGAAGCAACACTGATTGACAATAAATTGCACATGCTGCAAATGGAATAGACAACAGGTGGAAATTATAGGCAATTAGCAAGACACCCCCAATAAAGGAGTGGTTCTGCAGGTGGTGACCACAGACCACTTCTCAGTCCCTATGCTTCCTGGCTGATGTTTTGGTCACTTTTGAATGCTGGCGGTGCTTTCACTCTAGTGGTAGCATGAGATGGAGTCTACAACCCACACAAGTGGCTCAGGTAGTGCAGCTCATCCAGGATGACACATCAATGCGAGCTGTCGCAAGAAGGTTTGCTGTGTCTGTCAGCGTAGTGTCCAGAGTATGGAGGCGCTACCAGGAGACAGGCCAGTACATCAGGAGACATGGAGGAGGCCGTAGGAGGGCAACAACCCAGCAGCAGGACCGCTACCTCCGCCTTTGTGCAAGGAGGAGCAGGAGGAGCACTGCCAGAGCCCTGCAAAATGACCTCCAGCAGGCCACAAATGTGCATGTGTCTGTTCAAACGGTCAGAAACAGACTCCATGAGGGTGGTATGAGGACCCGAAGTCCACAGGTGGGGGTTGTGCTTACAGCCCAACACCCTGCAGGACGTTTTTCATTTGCCAGAGAACACCAAGATTGGCAAATTCGCCACTGGCGCCCTGTGCTCTTCACAGATGAAAGCAGGTTCACACTGAGCACATGTGACAGACGTGACAGTCTGGAGATGCCGTGGAGAACATTCTGCTGCCTGCAACATCCTCCAGCATGACCGGTTTGGCGGTGGGTCAGTCATGGTGTGGGGTGGGGTGGCATTTCTTTGGGGGGCCGCACAGCCCTCCATGTGCTCGCCAGAGGTAGCCTGACTGCCATTAGGTACCGAGATGAGATCCTCAGACCCCTTTTGAGACTATATGCTGGTGCGGTTGGCCCTGGGTTTCTCCTAATGCAAGACCATGCTAGACCTCATGTAGCTGGAGTGTGTCAGCAGTTCCTGCAAGAGGAAGGCATTGATGCTATGGACTGGCCCGCCCGTTCCCCAGACCTGAATCCAATTGAGCACATCTGGGACATCATGTCTCGCTCCATCCACCAATGCCACATTGCACCACAGACTGTCCAGGAGCTGGCGGATGCTTTAGTCCAGGTCTGGGAGGAGATCCCTCAGGAGACCATCCGCCACCTCATCAGGAGCATGCCCAGGCGTTGTAGGCAGGTCATACAGGCACGTGGAGGCCACACACACTACTGAGCCTCATTTTGACTTGATTTAAGGACAGTACATCAAAGTTGGATCAGCCTGTAGTGTGGTTTTCCACTTTAATTTTGAGTGTGACTCCAAATCCAGACCTCCATGGGTTGATAAATTTGATTTCCATTGTTAATTTTTGTGTGATTTTGTTGTCAGCACATTCAACTATGTAAAGAAAAAAGTATTTAATAAGAATATTTCATTCATTCAGATCTAGGATGTGTTATTTTATTGTTCCCTTTATTTTTTGGAGCAGTGTATATAAAACGATAACGTAAAGTAAGGTTTGCTACCTGCAAACAAACAGCACAGCAGCACATAAACAAGTCTACAAGTTGTGACCGGAAATTACGTCAGATCAGTCCTTGCAAAAACAGTTCTCCCACTTCAGTCCTCCCAGTTAGTCACCGCCAAGGTGCCTCCCAGTCTGCCAACCAGCAAACCCCAAAGTAAAGACAGACTTCCATGTTCCATCTCAATACCCTCAGGTTGTGACCGTCCCAGTTCCTGCATCATACACTTTCCTTGTATCCTTATACAGTGCATTCGGAAAGTATTCAGACCCCTTGACTTTTTCCACATCTTGTTAACAGGTGTGTGTGTGTGTGTGTGTGTGTGTGTGTGTGTGTGTGTGTGTGTGTGTGTGTGTGTGTGTGTGTGTGTGTGTGTGTGTGTGTGTGTGTGTGTGTGTGTGTGTGTGTCCTCCGTGGGATGGTTGAGCTAACGTAGGCTAATATGATTAGCATAAGGTTGTAAATAAATACAAATCTTGCGCCTGGGGTAGCTAGAATAATACATTATGGCCTTTCTCTTGCATTTCAAACATGATGGTACAAAAGTGTTTCCTTTCAAATGGTATCAATAATATGCATATCCTTGCTTCAGGTCCTGAGCTACAGGCAGTTAGATTTGGGTATGTCATTTTAGGCGAAAATTGAAAAAATGGTTCCGATCCTTGAGAGGGTAACTTAAGTTCCAGCAATATTCTAAGATTGATGAAAATCTTAGAATCTACACACAATACTCTATAATGACAAAGCAAAAACTGGTTTTAGACATTTCTGCCAAAAAAACAACAACAAAAATATCACATTTACATAAGTATTCAGACCCTTTACTCAGTACTTTGTTGAAGCACCTATTGCAGCGATTACAGCCTTGAGTCTTCTTGGGTATGACGCTACAAGCTTGGCACACCTGTATTTGGGGAGTTTCTCCCATTCTTCTCCTCAGATCCTCTCAAGCTCTGTCAGGTTGGATGGGGAGCGTCGCCACTCTATCAGGTCTCCCCAGAGATGTTTGATCGGGTTCAAGTCAGGGCTCTGGCTGGGCAACTCAAGGACATTCAGGGACTTGTCCCGAAGCCACACCTGTGTTGTCTTGGCTGTGTGTTTAGGGTTGTTGTCCTGTTGGAAGGTGAACTTTCACCCTAGTCTGAGGTGCTGAGAGGTCTGGAGCAGGTTTTCATCAAGGATCTCTCTGTACCTTGCGCTGTTCATCTTTCCCTTGAGTTCTGTCAGACTGACCATCAGGTTCTTGGTCACCTCCCTGAGCAAGGCCCTTCTCCCCCAATTGCTCAGTTTGGCCGGCGGCCAGCTCCAGGAAGGGTCTTTTTGGTTCCAAACTTCTTCCATTTAAGAATGATGCAGGCCACTGTGTTCTTGGGGACCTTCAATACTGCAGACATATTTTGGTATGCTTCCCCAGATCTGTGCCTCGACGGTCACGCCCGTCAGGGCAGGTCAGGGCGTGACTAGGGGGTATTCTAGTTCATAATTTCTACGTTGTGTTCTAGTTTATATTTTCTATGTTGGTGTTTTGTATGATTCCCAATCATATTTAAGTAGATATTTCTCCCACCTGTGTGTGTGGGATATTATTTTGTGTTTGTGCCTGTGTAAGTCACGTTTCGTTGTTCATTTATTGATTTATTGTTTTTGCTTTAAGTTTCACTTTTGAAATAAATATGTGGAACTCATATGGCCCCGTTCTTACGACAACTGTGACATCAACACAATCCTGTCTCGGAGCTCTACGGACAATTCCTTCGACCACATGGCTTGGTCTTTGCTCTGACATGCACGGTCAACTGTGGGACCTTATATAGACAGGTGGGTGCCTTTCCAAATCATGTCCAATCAATTGGATTTATCATAAGTGGACTCTAAATAAAGTTGTAGAAACATCTCAAGGATGATCAATAGAAACAGGATGCAGCTGAGCTTAATTTCAAGTCTCATAGTAAAGGGTCTGAATACTTATATAATATAATTTGCACAACATTGTTTTTGAACTGTTTTAGCTTTGTCATTATGGGCTATTGAGTGTAGACCGATGAGGGAACGTAACAAAATGTGGAAAAAGTCGAGGTCTGAATACTTTCCGAATGCACTGTATCATAATTGAGGTATCTTAAGTCACTTTTTAAAATAAACTGAGGATTAGCCAGTGAAAACTGCCCAAGAAATACTGTCTTTAGTGTCTTTAAACAGCATTGCAAATGATTCTGTCTCAAAGGATATCACTAGAGATAAGAGTTGGGTGACTCAGAGCGAGGAGATGGAGTTTAAAATAAGTTAAAAGTGTTCAGAGAATGTTGGAATTCTCCCAGAGGGGCAAAGCGGGCAGTGTTTTGCAGTCGTGTCTCTCTACAAAACACACTGCTCGACCACACAGCAAAACAGAGACGTGGGAGAGAGTGCGGGATGGAGCTTTAAAATATACAGGAGATTGAATTGATTAAATGCTGAAAAGTGCAAGTAATTCTTCCATCTCTGGGAACACACACTGCACTCCCTCCATTATTCATGGCCCTGCATTTCTCTTCTCTCTCTCTCTCTCTCTCTCTCTCTCTCTCTCTCTCTCTCTCTCTCTCTCTCTATCCCCCTCTCTCTCTCTCCCTTTTCCCCTTCCTTACCTCAGCCTTGCAGTTGGCTGTCGACAAGCGGTGACAAATTGCGTGCAGTTTGGAACCTGCATTTTTTTCTGTCATTATTCAATTACAGCATCCAACAGAAATCAAGCATTTGGCAGTTATTGTACATCTGCTCTTGCGTTGTGATTATTCTCCGTGATATTCCTTATGTGATTGTCTACCGTTCAGCCTCCGAGTTTCTTGAGGACAACAACTGTATCTCTGTACATTACAGTGGGTAACGTTATAAGGAAATTGTTTGGTTGCGTCGATGATGACAAAATTGCCACTATTACTGTTATGCAAAGAGTGGCTTTTCTATTGCCCTTTCAGGCTTACAACACAACCAGCTGTTCAGTAATAGCATCTTGGTTTACCTTTCCACATAGACAAATACAGCTCTGAACAAATACTCTTTACTATGCATTCTGTATGTCCCTCCTCACTCATCCTAGGCCTGAAATAGACTTCAAATCAAATCAGATTGTATTTGTCACATGCGCTGAATACAACAGGTGTAGATCTTACCATGAAATTCTTACTTACAAGCCCTTAACCAACCATGCAGTTCAAGCAATAAAGTTAGGAAAATATTTACTAAATAAACTAAAGTAAAAAATAAAATAAAAAGTAACAAAATAACAATAACGAGGCTATATACGATACCGAGTAAATCTTCGTGGGTACAGGATTTGTACATATAGGTAGGGGTAAAATTACTATGCATAGATAATAAACAGTGAGTAACAGCAGTGTAAAAACAAAGAGGGGGGAGGGTCAATGTAAATTGTTCAGGTGGCCATTTGATTAATGTTCAGCAGTATTATGGCTTGGGGGTAGATGCTGTTAAGGAGCCTTTAGGACCTAGACTTTGCGCTCTGGGATTGCTTCCCGTGCGGTAGTAGAGAGAACAGTCAACAACTTGGGCGACTCGAGTCTTTGCCTATTTTGTGAGCCTTCTTCTGATACCGACTAGTATATAGGTCCTGGATGGCAGGAAGCTTGGCCCTAGTGATGTACTGGGTTGTAAACATTACCCTCTGTAGAGCCTTGCAGTCGGAATCTGGGCAGTTGCTATACTAGGCGGTGATGCAACCAGGATGCTCTCGATGGTGCAGCTGTAAAACCTTTAGAGAATCTGGGGACCCATGCCAAATCCTTTCAGTCTCCTGAGGGGGGAAAAGGCATTGGCGTGCCCTCTTCACGACCTTCTTGGTTTGTTTGGACCATGATAGTTTGTTGGTGATGTGGACACCAAGGAACTTGAAACTCTCAACCCGCTCTATTACAGCCCCATCGAAGTGAATGGGGGTGTGTTCGGCCCTCCTTTTCCTGTAATCCCCAATCCTCTCCTTTGTCTTGCTCACGTTGAGGGAGAGGTTGTTGTCCTGGCACCACACTGCCAGGTCTCTGACCTCCTCCCTATAGGCTGACTCATTGTTGTCGGTGATCAGGCTCCCCAACGTTGTGTCATCAGCAAACTTAGTGATGGTGTTGGTTGTGCTTGGCCACACAGTCGTGGGTGAACAGGGAGTACAGGAGGGACTGAGCACACACCCCTGAGGGGCCCCTGTGTTGAGGATCAGCGTGGCAGATGTGTTGTTTTTTACCCTTACCACCTGGGGGTGTCCTGTCAGGAAGTCCAGAATCCAGTTGCAGAGGAAGGTGTTTAGTCCCAGGATCTTTAGCTTAGTGATGAGCTTTGTTGGCACTATGGTGTTGAATGCTGAGCTGTAGTCAATGAACAGCATTCTCACATAGGTGTTCCTTTTGTCCATGTGAGAAAGGGCAGTGTGGAGTGCGATTGCGTCACCTATGGATCTGTTTGGGCTGTATGCGAATTGGAGTGGGTCTAGGGTGTCCAGGAGGATGCTGTTAAGAGCCATGACCAGCCTTTCAAAGCACTTCATGGCTACCAACGTGAGTGCCACGGGCGGTAATCATTTAGGCAGGTTACCTTCGCTTCCTTGGGCACAGGGAGTATGGTGCTTGAAACGTGTAGGTATTACAGACTCAGTCAGGGAGAGGTTGAAAATGTCAGTGCAGACACATGCTTTGAGTCTTGGTAATCCGTCTGGCCCAGCGTCTTTGTGAATGTTGACCTGTTTAAAGGTTTTGTTCACATCGGCTACCGGGAGCTTTATCACACAGTCATCCAGAACAGCTGGTGCTCTCGTGCATGCTTCAGTGTTGCTTGCCTCGAAGCGAGCATAAGGCATTTAGCTCGTCTGGTAGGCTCGCATCACTGGGTTTCCCTTTGTAGTCCGTAATAGTTTTCAAGCCCTGCCACATCCAACGAGCGTCTGAGCCGGTGTAGTAGGATTCAATCTTAATCCTGTATTGATGCTTTGCTTGTTTGATGGTTCGTCTGAGGGCATAGCAGGATTTCTTATAAGCTTCCGGATTAGTCTCCCGCTCCTTGAAAGCGGCAGCTCTAGCCTTTAGCTCGATGCGGATGTTGCCTGTAATCCAAGGCTTCTGGTTGGGATATGTACATACAGTCACTGTGGAGACGACGTCATCGATGCACTTATTGATGAAGCCGATGACTGATGTGGTGTATTCCTCAATGCCATTGGATGAATTCCCAAAACATATTCCAGTCTGTGCTAGAAAAACAGTCCTGTAGTGTAGCATCTGCGTCATCTGACCACTTCCGTATTGAGAGAGTCACTGGTACTTCCTGCTTTAGTTTTTGCTTGTAAGCATATGATATGACAAATGAAGGGCGGGGGAGAGCTTTGTAAGCGTCTCTGTGTGTGGAGTTAAGGTGGTCTAGGTTTTTTTCCCCCTCTGGTTGCACATGTGGCATGCTGGTAGGAATTAGGTAAAATAGATTTAAGTTTACCTGCATTAAAGTCCCTGGCCACTAGGAGCGTTGTTTCTGTATGAGCATTTACTTCTTTGCTTATGGCCTTATACAGCTCGTTGAGTGTGGTCTTGGTGCCCGCATCGGTTTGTGGTGGTAAATAGACGTCTACGAAAAATATAGATGAGAATTCTCTTGGTAGATAGTGTGGTCTTCAGCTTATCATAAGGTACTTTACCTCAGGCGGGCAATACCTCAAGACTTAATATTAGACATCGGGCACCAGCTGTTATTGACAAATAGACACATATTACCACCCTCGTCTTACCGGACGTAGCAGTTCTGTCCTGCCGATGCACGGAAAACCCAGCCAACTGTATATTATCTGTGTCGTTGTTTATTCACGACTCGGTGAAACATAATATTATTACAGTTTTTAGTGTGCCGTTGGTAGGATAGTCTCGAACGGAACTCATCCAGTTTATTCTCAAGTGATTGCATGTTGGCCAATAGAACGGATGGTAAAGGTGGGTTACCCACTCGCCAACGAATTCTTATAAGGCACCCCTATCTCCGCACCCTGTACCTCCGTCTTTTCTTCATGAAAATGACGGGGATTTGGGTCTGGTTTCTGAGAAACAGTATATCCTTTGCATCAGACTCATGAAAGAAAAATCTTTGTCTAGTTCGAGGTAAGTAATCGCTGTTCTGATGTTCAGAAGCTCTTTTCAGTCATATGTGACGGTAGCAGCAACATTATGTACAAAATAAGTTACAAACAACGTGAAAAAACACACAAAATAGCACAGTTGGTTAGGATCCCGTGAAACGGCAAACATCCACTCCGGCGCCATTGTAACTACAAAACCTAATATAATTAACATTTAAGTCATTTAGCAGACGCTCTTATCCAGAACGACTTACAGGAGCAATTACGGTTAAGTGCCTTGCTCAAGGGCACATCGGCACATTTTTCACCTTGTCGGCTCGGGGATTCAAACCAGCAATCTTTCTGTTCCTGGACCAACGCTCTTAACCGCTAGGCTACCTGTCGCCCTATGTCATGTATTTATAGGCTCCAGTTTAGACAACTATATCATCTAAGACAATACAACAACAGTACAACAACCGCTCAACAATGCAGCTTTACATTTACAATGTCTGGGTTGGGTGATGGGAGGAAAGGATACATTAGAAGTGGTGGTAGTGCCACAGCTGGCTTCCTAGTCCATGACCACCCACTGCTGTGGTAGAGATGTGCCCAGCTTAAATGTACATGGGGGATTTGTCTTAAGCCCACAGGCAGACACATTGCAGGCTTGTGGGGGTTAATGGGGTTGAAGTGGAGACTCAAAACTCAAAGCGTTTAGATTATAACAACTCAGCTCTGATTGCTATGGGGAGATTAGTTCCCAAATGGGGGGGTTGAGGTCTGTGGGAGTCCGATAGGGGGTGCTAGCCATGCTACTCTGTCTGGACCCCTGGTTGTGCAGCAATGGGAATGAGTTGAGAGTCTTTGGTGTTAAAGCTAAGAAATGGATGGTTTGGTGATATAAGGATAATTGGGGAAAACATGTCCATGTCGTCGCCGATCACAAGGAGTGGTGTCATTGTAATGTCTGTTAGGTTGAGTGTGTGTTTATGCGCGTGTGTCCAAATATACTCGAGTGTGTGTGCATGTGTGCCTATATTCACGTGCCTACACTCAAGTGGTATCTTCAAGCAGACAGACCCCGACTCTGTTCCCTCTCTTCATCCCTGAAAAGTGGCTACACAAATAAAGAACATTTCCACTATCGTTAGTACAGTAGCTTGGGCTTCTAGAAGTTTTCATGTTTCCCACAGCGGGCCCGCCACTAGACCAGTTGTTTGAAGCTGTACATTTGTGGATAACAAGGCTCTTCAAGCATGTATTTATTTATCGAAAGAGACATTTTCTCTTTCTCCCCAACTTACGCCTCTCATGCTCTGGTAAGCCTGGTGTGATGTGTTAATGAGCCACTAATGAGTCCAGCTCAGTATGGAAATCTATTTCAGCATGAAACATGGAGCACAGAGGCGATTTAAACCCACCCCGGGTCTGGGAAGGCAAGACGCTGCCAGTTGGGACATGAGAGAGAGTGTGTGTGTGTGTGTGTGTGTGTGTGTGTGTGTGTGTGTGTGTGTGTGTGTGTGTGTGTGTGTGTGTGTGTGTGTGTGTGTGTGTGTGTGTGTGTGTGTGTGTGTGTGTGTGTGTGTGGGGACCGGGGAAGTTGAAGTGTGCAGTGTGTTCTCATGCTGTGTCTGTTGCAGTGCTGTCTATGTATGGATGTACTGGCTGGCGCGAGGGGGATAGGCAGTAGTGAGGCAAAGTAGGCCTGTAAATTAAATTGGAAACAAATGAGAATGAATCACCTACATAAGAGCGCTCTTGTTCCTCTGCCCAGTCCAGTCTCAGTGTGCCCTGCAGAGAGAGCCCTCACGCCCTGGGTCTCATAGCAGACAGAGCCCTTTATATGGAGGATACTTCTGGAGAGGTCACCACTTTGAGGTGTCTACTTTGTCTTTAAAGTCTCTGAAGTCTATGTGTGAAGATGAAGGACAACCCTCCCTTTCTCTCTCTTTCTAGCTTCCTCTCTCCCTCCTTGTCTCATGCTCTCTCAGGTCCAATGGAATAATCCTGTGGCCTTCTCTCCCTATCTCTCTCCCTCTTGCACTCTCTCTCCCCCTCTCATTCTCTCTGCTCTCTCTCGCTCGCACTCTCTTTCCCTCTCTCCCCCTTAAAGATGAGAGGCTGTCCTTCTCTTCAGCTGGTCTAAAGGGATGGTCCATTTAGTCTCTCCCAGCAGGTGTTCTGTTGCTCTTTACTTCTTATCACTTTCACCACTCTTTTACCTTTGGGAGCCCTCTAATCAATTAACTCAATTTTCTACTGAAGTATCATCTCTCTTTGAGTTCTGCTTGATCTGAATTTAACAGTTATAAAGAGTGCATCTATCCTAGTCAAAGTTATGGTTCAAGTTTAGTATTGAACTTGGATGAATAAAAGAGTAGTCAATGTTATATTCCCATTGTGGCGTCGCTGTAAAGTTTAAGGGATTTTAGACTGTGTTTCAGTGCTGAGAGTTGTCCCAATATGAACTGCTGGGAAGTCATCTTTGTTCTCTTTTTCCTGTCTCCTTCACTTCTTGACCAAAATGCAGAGAAGGATTATCTGGGATTATCAATTTTTCAATCCCACATTTCCCTGTTTTCTCCTCCTCCTTGACTTCTGGTTCACCCCTGAAGCATAGACATTTGATTTACCCTCACCCTTGTCTGGACAATGTTAATACTTATCCTGACACGTTATCAGAAAATCATTTTGATTCTGCTTTTAGCTACAGCTTGCAAACAGTAAATACTAGCTTTGTATCACTTCCCATTAAAAAACAAACACATTTTGACAAACTTCATTTTGACAACCCAAACTTGAACTCAGTTCAATTTGAGATGCAATCGGACACCTGTCCGGGATTGAGTGCAGAGGGAGGTGTACAATACTGCATTATGATCAAAGTGACAGTGGGCGAGGGGGCAGCTGGGGAATTGGAGCAGCAGAACAATGTCTCTTCTGCTACAAATCTGGTATGTGTGGGGATGGTGTTAGAATAGTGATCTGTAAAGATTTTCTTCTATATTGAGGACACACGCAACACACACTTCACACGCCACACGCAAGCATGGCACACCATGCCATGGACACACGCAACATACACTTCACACAATATTCATGGCGGTGTGGCACTTTGTGTTAGCGATTTGCCATAGGTTCCACTCTCCTCGCTCTCCTCTGTAGCACACTCAATGCTCCCATCATCAACGAGCAGAACCTGCTAAAAGCATCAGAGGCCATCAGTCTATTTGCCTCAGAGCCTGCTAATAGATGTACGTTCTTACACTCTGACACACATGTACTCCAGTGGCGGTCAGTGCCGTTGAGGGAGGACGATTTATTTTTCATGAGCATGGCCTTATTTCAAATACAGCAGGTTGGATGACTGCCATTCATATTCCATTCGCCCAGTTCAATGTAACAGCGATAGGGTTAGGCTACTACATGATAAACAAATTTTCCCTATACCCATCATGAGGTTGCTACAACCTAGCTAGCCTATGAATTAAAGTTTACAACGTAGGTACACACAGGTCGAGAGACAAATTTGAGGCAACAGACACATGGACAGTGACATTCAAAACTGCCTTGCACACTCTTGCCTGCATCTATCTGAAATAGGGTGTAATCATTAGTCCAACAGTTGCAAACTAAACTTTCTATTGGACAAATTCAGGTATGTTTATCCCCGTTTTGTTTCCGTTTGTTTGTCAACATAATCGCCAGAATGAATGCACCCCTGATCACTCGTAAACACAGTTCACTTTCATAGCAGCCACGTTGTATTCCTTCTATGCACTCTCCTCCTCTCACTTTGTCCCTTCACTTGTGGAATTCAATGCACAACACATCAGCTGTATGTGAACAGGCGAAAAAACATTTCCAAGCCAAACCGCTACACACAGCCTACATCGTTGTCCCCATATTAGTTCAAGTAAAGTCATAGTCAGCATAGCTAATAGAACTAACGTGTTAGTAAACCCGCTACAATCATGCAGTAACATTAGTGTACAGTCAGTGAAGTTACACCAGCAGGCCCCCGCGGCAATAAATTAGTTATACCAAAGCTTACGTTGACTTGGAAGAGTTCCAGTGTAGTGTTGGATAGTCAAAGCCAGCTAGCTAACATAGCATCCCTCTGTTTGAGCAGGGTGTTTCAGTTGACTAAACTAGCTAACTGCATTTGCTAGCTAAGTAAGTGATACTGAAAAAAATGACACACTCATTTTGGAGGAAATTAATTTGTTCAAAACTGTTCAACTACTCACCACATTTTATACACTGCAGTGCTATCTAGCTGTAGCTTATGCTTTCAGTACTAGATTAATTCTCTGATCCTTTGATTGGGTGGACAACATGCCAGTTCATGCTGCAAGAGCTCTGATAGGCTGGAGGACGTCCTCCGGAAGTTGTCATAATAATTGTGTAAGTCTATAGAAGGGGGGGAACCATGAGCCTCCTAGGTTTTGTATTGAAGTCAATGTACCCAGAGGAGGACGGAAGCTAGCTGTCCACCGGCTACACCATTGTGCTACCCTACAGAATGCTGATGAGGCTACTGCAGACCTTCCTAGAAAAATACTGTGTTTTAATCAATTGTTTGGTGGCGTGATTATATTTAGTATAGTTTTATCTAAAAAGGATACCTTTTTAAATGTTTTACAATTTACATTTTTATGCAATTCACTGAGGAGGATCGTCCTCCGCTTCCTCCTCTGAGGATCCTCCACTGATGTACTCATATGACAATGGAAAGATGCACAGGGTCAAAATACATTTGTGCCTTTCGTGTTGCCTGAACCCTTTCTTTCCGTAAAAAGATTGCAGTTACTCTATAGTCTGAAAATACAATGGAACTCTGGTTTAATGCAATTTGGGTATTAACATTTGTTTTTAATCCCACTGTAAATCCTACTGTCATGAAATTGAAATATGACGTTTTTCAAAGCCTATATGCCAGTCTTACTTTCAATTTCTTATAAGCTGAAAAATATCCAACGCTATTAAGAATGAATACCTACCGGAGGACAATAATGAACAGACCATGTGAAACCCAGAGACAATGCTAATTCAGGCCTGCTAAACCTCTCCATTAAGCCTTTTGAGGTCCTGACAGAGGGGTTAGCATTTGCAGGCCCTGGGTGTATTTATGGGCTCTCCCTGCGGATAATTGAATATCTGTCTTGTGGTCTGATTATGGTAATAGGTCCCCGTGGTACAGCCTGTGGATGTCCTTGTGATTACAACTGCATTGGAGACTCACAGAGTGTGCAGAGGTACTGCATCAGCAGCAGCACAGCTCACTGGTTTGTGAGGACTCCTGTGGGGGAGATATAGCTGATAAAGTCCTAACTTGAGCCTCATAGTAAAAGAGACACAGGGTCTGTGGGGACTGCAGCTGGCCAAGGTCACAGGGAAGTATACTCTAGGAAGGTGTGTTGGAAAACTTTGACTAAGTATGACTGTGAATGCCTATGTGTACCTGTATAGAATTGAATAACGAACCTAGCTAGTTTTTACATAAAGCAATTGGAGGTGAGTACTCAGTGCAATATACACCGAGTGTACAAAACATTAGTAATAGCTTCCTACTATTGCCCTCAGAACAGCGTCAATATGTCAGGGCATGGACTCTACAAGGTGCTGAAAGTGTTCCACAGGGATGACGGACCATGATGACTCCAATGCTTTCTACAGTTGTGCCAAGTTAGCTGTATGTCCTTTGGGGAAACTGTTGAGCGTGAAAAACCCAGCAGCGTTGCAGTTCTTGACACACTCAAACCAGTGTGCCTGGAACCTACTACCATACCCCATTCAAAGGACCTTAAATCTTTTGTCTTTCCCTTTCACCCTCTGAATAGCAGATATACACAATCCAAGTCTTAATTGCCGCAAGGCTTAAAAATCTCTCCTCCCCTTCATCTACACTGACTAAAGTGGATTTAACAGGTGACATCAAAAAGAGATCTAGAGCAGATGTTTTGTACACTCAGTGTATCATTTCATTTATAATAAGTTGATGTATATATTGTCTCTCTGTGGTTGATTAATTTTCTTTCTATTAGCAAGAGGCAAAAATCGCTGATCCTGGAGACTTATATTTTCCCTCACCAACTTTAAAGATCAGCTACCTGAGCAGCTAACTGATCGTTGCAGCTGTACATAGCCCATCTGTAAATAGCCCACCCAATCTACAGTGCCTACCTCATCCCCATATTGTTTTTCTTTACTTTTCCGCTCTTTTGCACACCAGGATTTCTACTTGCACATCACCATCTGCTCATCTATCACTCCAGTCTTCATTTGCTAAATTGTAATTACTTTGCTACTATGGCCTATTTATTGCCTTACCTCCTCACGCCATTTGCACACACTGTATATAGACTTTATTTTTTTCTATTGTGTTATTGATTGTACGCTTGTTTATTCCATGTGTAACTCTGTGTTGTTGTTTGTGTCGCACTGCTTTGCTTTATCTTGGCCAGGTCGCAGTTGTAAATGAGAACTTGTTCTCAACTAGTTCACCTGGTTAAATAAAGGTCAAATAAAGGCTGAATGTATCTTATGTCACCAGAGAACGCGTCCGAGGGAGCAAAACAGCGCCCCTCTGTCTCTGTTTGTGAATCCCATCTATCTGATGCTGTCTGGTCAAAAATAACATGATACTGTTGACGCCCGTAGCATTGAATACAAGGGAAGCAAGCAAGCATTTGGACTCCCTTGGTCGTTTAAAAAAATAAATAGTAGACAATCAGTGCTGAGCTAAACTGAGCGAGCTCGACTGTAAAAGGTCTTGGCACACCTAAAGAAAGCATCAAGGGAAGCCAGTTTGAATTTGGCTTCACACCAGTCACATCACCCCAAAAGCCAAAGAATCTCATTATGTTGTTGTCTTCTGGTGGCTAGCTAAATTAGCAATGGATGGAGATAGGGATTTGGACTTGTGGTTTTACTTAATTCACCGTACTGGCCAATGATTATAACGGTGATTCTGATCCAACCATGAATTCATACATTGTGCCCCTGGCCTGAGAGGATGGAAGTTCAACATGTAGCTAGATGTAGTAGGCTGACCTGGCAAACTGAAAGTGTGTACTGTATCATGACAGAATCATAGACCATTTAGGCAACATGAAAGAGGAGGATGGCATTGGCATTTCTCTACAAGTAGTGTGAGTCAGCATGTTTTTTCTACTTGCACGCACGGACTCACACGCACGGACTCACACACACACACACACACACACACAAATCAGTACCATGAACAGCCACATAATATTTAGCTTACGTTGATTGGACTAAATTGTTTTTGGAATCTTTTTGTTGTCATTGTATTAGACTAAGCATAGCTGATTAGGTGATGTTGAAATGGTGCTGGAATAGTGGAGGCAGCTCCTGTTTTCTTTGCAACTTGCGGTAACTCTCCACGGTTCTAAATCAATAGTTGCTTAGTAGTTCGAAAATGTCAGAAACATTCATTAGCTTGACCATGTTGTAGGTGATGTTACTGTTTTTTACATGTAATATGTTTTGTAGACTTCACCGGAGAGATGTTGCTCTCCGGTTTTGTGATGAAACAAAGGTGTGGTTGAATTTATTCTGCCACTGTGTGTTCTTATCATCTCAGCCTTTAGGCCTATATATCACAGTATCAAGGCATATGAACTAATAGGTTATAGAGCAAACAATGCAATTATCACAACACATAGGGTTGTAAAATGGCTTTTTTTTTCCTGGCTTGGCTTCCCAGGTGATTTTAAACACACAGCTACTGATTATAAGCCTTTGGCCCAACGGAGTGAGATCATGTCATTCTACCTATGGCGGTAAAATATGCACATGCACCTGTCAGGGCCAAAAGTTTGGAGAATGACACAAATATAAATGTTCACAAAGTCTGCTGCCTCAGTTTGTATGATGGCAAGTTGCATATACTCCAGAATGTTATGAAGAGGGATCAGATTAATTAAGTCCCTCTTTGACATGCAAATGAACTGAATCCCCCAAAAACATTTCCACTGCATTCAGCCCTGCCACAAAAGGACCAGCTGACATCATGTCAGTGATTCTCTTGTTAACACAGGTGTGAGTGTTGACGAGGACAAGGCTGGAGATCACTCTGTCATGCTGATTGAGGTCGAATAACAGACTGGAAGCTTCAAAAGGAGGGTGGTGCTTGGATTCATTGTTCTTCCTCTGTCAAACATGGTTACCTGCAACGAAACGTGTGCCGTCATCATTGCTTTGTACAAAAAGGGCTTCACAGGCAAGGATATTGCTGCCAGTAAGATTGCACCATAATCAACTATTTATCAAGAACTTCAAGGAGGGCGGTTCAATTGTTGTTAAGAAGGCTTCAGGGTGCCCAAGAAAGTCAGTAAAGAAGCCACTTCTCTCCAGGAAAAACATCAGGGACAGACTGATATTCTGCAAAAGGTACAGGGATTGGACTGCTGAGGACTGGGGTAAAGTCATTTTCTCTGATGAATCCCCTTTGCGATTGTTTTTGGTGTATCCGGAAAAAAAAGCTTGTCTGGAGAAGACAAGGTGAGCGCTACCATCAGTCCTGTGTCATGCCAACAGTAAAGCATCCTGAGCATCCCATTCATGTGTGGGGTTGCTTCTCAGCCAAGGGAGTGGGCTCACTCACAATTTTGCCTAAGAACAAAGCCATGAATAAAGAATGGTACCAACACATCCTCCGAGAGCAACTTCTCCCAACCATCAATGAACAGTTTGGTGACAATGCCTTTTCCAGAATGATAGAGCACTTTGCCATAAGGCAAAAGTGATAACTAAGTGGCTCGGGGAACAAAAAATTGATATTTAGGGTCCATAGCCAGGAAACTTCCCAGACCTTAATCCCATTGGGAACTAGTGGTCAATCCTCAAGAGGCAGGTGGACAAACAAAAACCCACAAATTCTGACAAACTCCAAGCATTGATTATGCAAGAATGGGCTGCCATCAGTCAGGATGTGGCCCAGAAGTTAATTGACAGCATGCCAGGGCAATATGGCAGAGGTCTTGAAAAAGAAAGGTCAACACTGCAAATATTGACTCTTTGCATCAACTTCATGTAATTGTCAATAAAAGCCTTTGACACTTATGAAATGCTTGTAATTATACTTCAGCATTCCATAGTAACATCTGACAAAAATATCTAAAGACACTGAGGCAGCAGACTTTGTGAAAATGTATATTTGTGTCATTCTCAAAACTTTTGGCCATGACTGTACACACACACACACACACACACACACACACACTGTGCTCTTTTTGAGCTTAAATGTCTGCATCATGTGACAGGCCCTGGAGTCACCAGCTCTCAAATAAAGTGTGTCTGTATGTTTTGTGGATCTCTGACTGTGTGTGTTTTTCTCTGTGTGTGTATTTCGATCTGTGTGGGTGTGTATTTCTATGTGTGAGCGTGTGTATGTGTGTTCTGTGCGTTCTGTGCGGTATGAGCAAATGTGTGTGTGCCTGTGCCCTCTACGGCCCTTCCTTGATCCATGTTGTATAAAAACCGAGCGTGATGAGTAACCTTGTCTAAGACCTGAAAACGTGTGTTAACTCCCTAAGTCAATGCCTAGAGCTTTAGCTCAGAGGGTTAACGCAGTCTGCATTTCAGAAAGAAAGAAAAAAAGAATAGAGCGTTGGTAAAAGATGAATAGAACTACACTAGTCTAGCCATTTCTCCCCTCAGCTTGGCTCCATGACTCATTTGGGGGCATTAAAGAGCGCGGAGCGACCGGCTGACATAGGATGAAAACAACAGGAAAACAATAAAAGAAGCCTTGTTAGGAGTTGTATTACCATTTTCTCCTCTGCAGACTGGAGAATAGCCATATCACACCGTGTGCCCGAGTCTCTATAATGGAGCTGAAATAGTCCCGTTTTCCCCCCTGACACCTTAAAAAGACATTGAGACATTTCGTATCCCATCAAAACCACCATGATATTATTGATCGTCTTCATAGCAAGACAAGGGGAAAAAGAACAAGTCAAGGGAGAGAATTTGAGGTTTGTGCACACAAAACCGATGACCACTTTTGTTTCTAACCCTGTCTTTTTCCTTGTAGATTTTTAGGGGTCACATATCCAGTAACCTCTCTCTGTTCTTTTGTAGCCCATTCCTGGGCTAGCTAGATACTATTTCCAAAGCCATTCATCACAATGGAGTAGTCCTTGTGAGGGGGATATTCAGAGGAGATGATGATGTACAGTTGAAGTCGGAAGGTTACATACACCTTGGCCAAATACATTTAAACTCAGTTTTTCACAATTCCTGACATTTAATCATAGAAAAAAATCCCTGTCTTAGGTCAGTTAGGATCACCACTTTATTTTAAGAATGTGAAATGTCAGAATAACAGTAGAGAGAATGATTTATTTCAGCTTTTATTTCTTTCATCACATTCCCAGTGGGTCAGAAGTTTACATACACTCAATTAATATTTGGTAGCATTGCTTTTAAATTGTTTAACCTGGGTCAAATGTTTTGGGTAGCCTTCCACAAGCTTCCCACAATAAGTTGGGTGAATTTTGGCCCATTCCTCCTGACAGAGCTGGTGTAACTGAGTCAGGTTTGTAGGCCTCCTTGCTCGCACACGCTCTTTTTCAGTTCTGCCCACAAAGTTTCTATAGGATTGAGGTCAGGGCTTTGTGATGGCCACTCCAATACCTTGACTTTGTTGTCCTTAAGCCATTTTGCCACAACTTTGGAAGTATGTTTGGGGTCATTGTCCATTTGGAAGACCCATGTGCGACCAAGCTTTAACTTCCTGACTGATGTCTTGCGATGTTGCGTCAATATATCCACGTAATTTTCCTGCCTCATGCTGCAATCTATTAAGTGCACCAGTCCCTCCTGCAGCAAAGCACCCCCACAACATGATGCTGCCACCCCCGTGCTTCATGGTTGGGATGGTGTTCTTCGGCTTGCAAGCCACCCCCTTTTTCCTCCAAACATAATGATGGTCATTATGGCCAAACAGTTCTATTTTTCTTTCATCAGACCACAGGACATTTCTCCAAAAAGTACGATCTTTGACCCCATGTGCAGTTGCAAACCGTAGTCTGGCATTTTTATGGCGGTTTTGGAGCAGTGGCTTCTTCCTTGCTGAGCGGCCTTTCAGGTTATGTCGATGTAGGACTTGTTTTACTGTGGATATAGATAATTTTGTACCTGTTTCCTCCAGCATCTTCACAAGGTCCTTTGCTGTTGTCCTGGGATTGATTTGCACTTTTCGCACCAAAGTACGTTCATCTCTAGGAGACCGAACGCGTCTCCTTCCTGAACGGCATGACGGCTTTGTGGTCCTGTTTGGAAATTGCTCCCAAGGATGAACCAGACTTGTGTAGATCTACCATTTTTTTCTGACGTCTTGGATGATTTCTTTTGATTTCCACATGATGTCAAGCAAAGAGGCACTGAGTATGAAGGTAGGCCTTGAAATACATCCACTGGTACACCTCCAATTGACTCCAACGATGTCAAATAGCCTATCAGAAGTTTCTAAAGCCATGACATCATATTCTGGAAGTTTCCAAGCTGTTTAAAGGCACAGTCAACTTACTGAATGTAAACTTCTGACCCACTGGAATTGTGATGCAGTGAATTATATGTGAAATAATCTGTCTTTAAACAATTGTTGGAAAAATTAACCGACTTGCCAAAACTTTAGTTGGTTAACAAGACATTTGGGGAGAGGTTGAAAACCTAGTTTTAATGACTCCAACCTAAGTGTATGTAAACTTCCAAATTCAACTGTAGCTAGCAGATGGAGATCTTTGTTATTACTGTTATCCCAACACAGGGATTGTTGTTATTTTCCATGCAGTGGGAAAATGGGATTCCTTCTTGGTGCCTTTCCCTCTTTTTCCCCCCATTTCAGAAGACGTGGAATGGGAATAATCTTCGTTTGCGTTCACGGAGGTCAGCAGAGACATGGAAAAACAGGGAGGAGAAAGAAGAGTGGGAGGGGAGACGAGGATGGCATACATACTGATGTCGAGAGATTCCAGGTAAGGGCGTAACCTCCTTGATTCGGTCACGGTAACGTTTCAGCAACGTTATCTCGCCGGCACAGCTCCACATTAGCAGGACTGAGACAGGTGGACACACTTGTTGAAAAAGTCCTCTTCGGAGTAGCTTTGCTCTCCCTGTGCGTGTGCATCTATGTGTTCTGCGCATGTGCTTATGTGTCTGTGACCAGAGGTGTCATGCATGCCAAATGAAACTAAGGGAGCATTTGGACATCAATGCCCACTCCAGAAACTGTGCATCCCCAGCACTGTCTGTGCATGTGTATCTATTTGTATGGGAGAGATATAGAGCGAGCCTGGGAAGGGGTGTGGGCGTACGGGCCAGGGAGGATGTATATATTTAGCCCTCTGCGTGTTTTACCTCCTCAGGTCAGCTCACAGGGGGCGTACGGTAGGGCGGACGGATTAAAGTTACAGTTGAGTTTGATACATGATTTATGCATCCCGCCCACCATGCAACGCACCAGGCCAGTTACTCAGTCTCCAGTGACTGAGCACTCTGTAATTAGATCCAAACGCTCCCTTATTTAGGGATTAAGGTGAGTGGAGGTGAACTAGGATGAAGTATGTACACTGTAGGGATCCACGGGGCGGCAGGGTAGCCTAGTGGTTAGAGTGTTGGACTAGCAACCGAAAGGTTGCAAGTTCAAATCCCCGAGCTGACAAGGTACAAATCTGTCATTCTGCCCCTGAACAGGCAGTTAACCCACTGTTCCTAGGCTGTCATTGAAAATAAGAATTTGTTCTTAACTGACTTGCCGAGTAAAAAATTAAAAATCATGTATTTAGCCAGCACCAGGATCACTTTGTTGTTGTGTGCTAAATCCGTTAAATAGATTAAGTGATGATGAGGGGAGTTTGCACATGTCACGAGGGATTAGGTGTGTAAGGAAGAATCAGGCGCAGAGAGTTCCACAGGAAGAACTGCACTTTAATACTTTAATTTCGTGTTTTGGGAGCCTGGCCGGTACGAGATGGTGAAACGAAACCGGGTAAAGAACATGGACCACCTAGACTGACGCGGATTCAGTCCGGATATACTCGAGATTACGATGGTCAGTCCAGATGAGAAAAGGGTGCTTAGCCCCCTCAAGCCAATGTCTCCACACCTTCAGAGCTTTGACTACAGCTAACAACTCCCAGTCCCCCACGTCATAGTTTCGCTCTGCAGGACCGAGCTTCCTCGAAAAGAAGGCATAAGGGCGGAGCTTTGGTCACACGCCCGAGCGCTGGGACACTATGGTCCCGACCCCAGCCTCGGACGCGTCCACCTCCACTATGAACGCTAAAGAGGGGTCCGGATGCGCCAACACGGGCGCATTGGTGAACAGCTCCTTCAGACGACTGAAAGCTCTGCCCGCCTCTGCTGACCAACGCAAGCACACGGGCCCTCCCTTCAGCAGTGAGGTAATGGAAAAGCCACCCGACCAAAACCCCGGATAAACCTCCGGTAGTAATGGGCAAACCCTAAAAACCGCTGCACCTCTTTCACCGTGGTCGGAGTCGGCCAATTACGCACAGCTGTAACGCGGTCACACTCCATCACCACCCCGGAGGTGGAAATACGATAACCCAGGAAGGAAAAGGCCTGTTTGAAGAACACACATTTCTCAGCCTTGACATACAGGTCATGCTCCAGCAGTCGCCCAAGTACCTTACGCACCAGAGACACGTGCTCCGCACGTGTGGCAGAATAGATCAAGATGTCATCGATGTACACAACCACTCCCTGCCCGAGCAGGTCTCGGAGAATCTCGTCTACGAAGGATTGGAAGACGGCTGGAGCGTTCTTCAACCCATATGGCATGACGAGGTACTCATAATGGCCAGATGTAGTACTAAATGCGGTTTTCCACTCATCTCCTCCCCGGATACGCACCAGAGTATACGCACTCCTCAGGTCCAGTTTTGTGAAGAAGCGCGCCCCGTGAAATGATTCCACCGCCGTAGCGATGAGAGGTAGTGGGTAACTAAACCCCACTGTGATGGAATTTAGACCTCGTTAATCAATGCACGGACGCAGACCTCCCTCCTTCTTCTTCACAGAAAAAGAAGCTCGAGGAGACGGGTGATGCGGAGGGCCAAATGTACCTCTGTCCCAGCGATTCAGCTACTGTCTCCTCCTGGGACAATGGGTACACGTGACTCCTAGGAAGTGCAGCTTTCTCCAGGAGGTCTATCGCGCAGTCCCCTCGACGATGGGGTGGTAACTGGGTCGCCTTTCTTTTACTGAAGGCGATAGCCAAATCGTCATATTCAGAGGGAATGCGCACGGTGGAAACCTGGTCTGGACTCTCCACCGTAGTCGCACCAATGGCAACTCCTATACACCTGCCTGAACACTTCTCTAACCACCCTCTAAGAGCCCCCTGTCGCCAGGCAATCGCCGGGTTATGCTGAGCTAGCCAGGGAATTCCCAACCCCATTGGAAGTGCAGGTGAATCGATAAGTAACAGACTAATCCGTTCCTTATGACCCACCTGCATTACCATGTCTAGTGGCACCGTGGCCTCCCTGACCACTTCTGACCCTAATGGTCGGCTATCTAAGGAGTGCACGGGGAAAGGTAGGTCTAACGACACCAGGGGAATCCCTAGCCTTAACGCGAGCCCATAATCCATGAAGTTCCCAGCTGCTCCTGAATCGACTAGCGCCTTATGCTGTAGAGAGGGAGAAAACCCAGGAACTGGTCACAACTGATGCAGGAGGAAACTCCTCCTCCGGTCCCCCTCGATGCAGCGCCCCCTAACTCCATGGGGATGGGAGCAGGTGGGCCTGGGGCTGGAAACAACGGGGCCTGTTCCGGACACTCGCGGGCAGACAGCAGATTGTCAAGATGAATGGACATGTCTATAAGTTCATCCAAAGTGAGGGTGGTGTCCCGACACGCTAGCTCCCTGCGGACGTCCTCCCTGGAGGCTACATTGGTAATGGTCTATCAAAGCCCTGTCGTTCCACCCTGCTCCTGCGGCCAAGGTCCTGAACTCCAGGTCCTCAAAGTCCTGTGCGCTCCTCGTCTCCTGTCGCAGGTGGAACAGCCGTTCACCCACCGCACGACCCTCTGGTGGGTGATCGAACACAGCTCGGAATCGGCGGGTGAACTCGGGGTAGTGATCCCTCGCCGAGTCTGGGCCATTCCACACTGCGTTTGCCCACTCCAGGGCTCGTCCCATCAGACAGGAGATGAGGACGCTCACGCTCTCCTCCCACGAGGGAGTAGGACGGACGGTCGCCAGGTATAGTTCTAGTTGGAGGAGGAACCCCTGACACCCAGCCCCCGTCCCATCATACTCCCTAGGGAGAGCCAGACGCAGAGCCCCGGAGCCGAATGCTGTAGCAGGGGTAGGAGGTGCTGGAGGAGGGGGTGCTGGAGATGAGGTGGGAAGGCCACTCCTCTCCCATTGGTCCATCCTCTCCATCATCAGATCCATCGCCGATCCTATACAGTGGAGAATGCTGGTGTGATGGAGGACCCTCTCCTCCCATCGACGGGAGAGGTGTGGCTGCTCCTGCTGATTCCATTTGTTTGGTGCGGGATTCTGTCACGAGGGACTAGGTGTGTGAGGAAGAATCAGCCGCAGAGAGCAGAGAGATCCACAGGAAAAAGTGCACTTTAATACGGCACAAAAAGCAACGCCCACAACACAGGGCGCGGAAAAATATGGACCAACCCAAAACACAGGGTACCAGGTCTAGAACACGAACACACCTAAATAACACACACACGTAACACAAGAATAATCCCACACAAAACAAGGGCGGGTATACGTACTTTAAATAAGGAAGCCCATCAAGCACACACAAATAGACACAGGTGCAACTAATAAGACAAAACAAACAGAAAACGAAAAAGGGATCGGTGGCGGCTAGTAGGCCGGTGACGACGACCGCGAGCACCGCCCAAACAGGCAGGGGAACCAACTTCGGAGGAAGTCGTGACAGCACAGGGAAGCTGGGTAGTGATGACTGTGTATGCATGATGATATTGGGTGCATGTGTGAGCAGGGGTAGAGAGAGTAGGCCTGTGCGTTTATTGCAGTTTGTGTCAGTGGGTGATTCCGTGGGTGATTTTTGGCTGTGTGTGTGTGTGTGTGTGTGTGTGTGTGTGTGTGTGTGTGTGTGTGTGTGTGTGTGTGTGTGTGTGTGTGTGTGTGTGTGTGTGTGTGTGTGTGTGTGAGAGAGTGTTTGTGTGTGAGTTGTGTCCCACTGGGCACACACTGCTTGACTCAATGTTGTATCCAAGTAATTTCAATGAAATTACATTGAACAAACATGGAATAGATGTTGAATTGACGTCTGTGCCCAGTGGGTTGTGTGATAGTGTGTGTGTGCACCATCCTCCCAGTCATTGGCGGCCGAGACGGGTTCATCTCACCCACATGAACAGATGCCATAGGGACAGACGGACACAGTGCCAACCTGACACTGGGCATCGGTGCTGGGCAAGGGTAACCTTCCTAGTTTACCCCTAGTCCTGCCTGCCAGGAGGGGAGCTGTGCCAGGGAGCGGCTTCCCCCTCCCCTCCTCCACCCACCCAATTTACCCTGAACCCAGCTGCCAGAGTGCATAAGCTAGCGATAGAGGGAAAGAGAGCTAAAGAGAGAGAGATGGAGTGTGTGTGGGGGGGGGGGTTAGAGAGTGAGTGAGAGAGAGAGAGATACAAAGTCGGATTTTGAGAGAGGGGGTTGGGGGAGAGAGAGTAATAGGAATTGGAGATTGAAACAGTGAGATCCGAATTAGAGAGAGACAGGGGTGTAGTGTGAGAGATAAGCAGCATGTTATTATGCACACCTGGTTAAAATGGTATGCACGTGTTCAGTCTGTGATATTGGAAATATGTATCTGATTGGATGTGCATATCTTAATTGGCAGGCCCTCATTGGTTGTTGGCCAGGGTATTCAGTATGCTAACTTTGAGTGGGTGCAGACTCGGCTATGTTGTATCCGCTGTCATGTTGGGAACCATCTTTGTGATGTTAATGCTTTATACTGTAGAGTTTCTCTTTGCAATAAAGGGTATATGGCGAGAGAAAAGTGTGAAAAGTGGAGAAAGGGAAATGTTTGCAGCATCAGTAACACCCTCGTCGGTTTGCATGCAGGGCCTTCTCATGATTGTGTCTCATTGGCAACCACAACTGGGCTCAGCTACTGTAAGTGTAGCAGCAAATTGTGGGCCAAAAAACTGCTGTCAAATAATAACCCTGATTATTACACCACCAGAATAGGCCCATAGGCCAGCCATCCACAGTAACCACAGACCATCCAAACTGCACAGATCCAATCCACTTTCAATAAGTGCCTATGTCTCATCGCGAGAAGGAGATGACACACTTTGAAAACACACTTTTCAGACTAGAGTGTGTGTCCATAGACTAATCATAATAACCAGAGACTACCACTTATGTTTAAACATTGCACATCACAAATTGTCATCCATTCCCAATAAACCGACTAGATGTGGACGTAACCGGCTTATGTAGCAAAATTTGAAACTGTTTTTTTGTTTTTTTTACATTGGATTAAAGTAGGGACTCGAAAATTGTATATCATACACTACAGTTGAGGAACCATGAGAAAGTCATTCTGCTTTGAAAGATGATAAACTTGTAACCTCCCTTTTGAGAAAATGGCAATTGAATGATTTGGTACACCTACTGGAGAGCTCTTCGTCTACACCCATTCAGCATCGTTCACACCCTCTAAAGCCTTATCCCCACCCATCTCTTTAGGAATTCACACATGAGGCCATGTACTAAACAACAAAAGATTTCAAGACTAAAGGATGGTTTATACTATGGGTGTGTTCGTAAATTTAATCTGGAGTGCCAGTGTGCTCTGAACGTTTGTAAACTCAGAGTTTAGTCAGATTGTACGTTTGTAAATTCAGAGCGTTTCACTCTTGTAGCGTTCAGAGCGCACACTGGTCACTCTGGCCAAGGAGCAGGGTTGATACGAGCGTTCTGACCTAACAACAGCAGTCAATCATCCAAGCTAACTGGCTAACGTTGGCTAGCTTGCTTGCGATTTCCAGACACAAATGAGAGAACAGCTCACTCTGACCATTTTACTCGCCCTAGCAGAGCTGGTTAGGCTGTTTTTATGTTATCCAGAGCATTTGTGACTGCAACTGTGCTTCTGGCAACAATTTTGTTATGCTTTTTTCCAACGTTCGTAAATTCGTCAGTTATTCTGTGCTTTGGCACACTCAGACGAGGGTGTTCTGAAATTGGAGTAGACAGCCAGAGCAAATTTACCAGCTACTTCTATCGACAGTTGTCACAGTGACATCATGTACATTCTATTTAAATGTTTACTTGCATAGTGGAGTCTTGTTTAGCTAGCTGGCTAAACAGTGAACCATAATCCCAACTCAATGTTACTCCCTGCATGAATCTCCAGGTAGCTAACCAATCAGGTTCAATGTTAGCTAGCTAACATTAGGCTATAACTAGCAATGCAAATGGCTCTGAAATATGAATAATACTACTACACAGATCATACATGTAACACTAGCTAGCAAGCCAGCCAGCTAACATTAGCTAGCTAGCTAACAGTACACTTTAACTTGAAACATTTAGACGGAGAAATTACTTTCTGACAAAATTAGAAATGTATAATATTTCAAAATGTTGCTAGATACACTCTCTAACATGTATACATGGATGGAAGCTTCTCCCTCTCTGTCACGGATGCCATGGTTGATGTTTAATATTTTATTTATTTATTTATTTACCTTTATTTAACCAGGTAGGCAAGTTGAGAACAAGTTCTCATTTACAATTGCGACCTGGCCAAGATAAAGCAAAGCAGTTCGACAGATAAAACGACACAGAGTTACACATGGAGTAAAAACAAACATACAGTCAATAATGCAGTATAAACAAGTCTATATACAATGTGAGGTGAGAAGGGAGGTAAAGGCAAAAAAGGCCATGATGGCAAAGTAAATACAATATAGCAAGTAAAATACTGGAATGGTAGTTTTGCAATGGAAGAATGTGCAAAGTAGAAATAAAAAATAATGGGGTGCAAAGGAGCAAAATAAATAAATTAATTAAAATTAAATACAGTTGGGAAAGAGGTAGTTGTTTGGGCTAAATTATAGGTGGGCTATGTACAGGTGCAGTAATCTGTGAGCTGCTCTGACAGTTGGTGCTTAAAGCTAGTGAGGGAGATAAGTGTTTCCAGTTTCAGAGATTTTTGTAGTTCGTTCCAGTCATTGGCAGCAGAGAACTGGAAGGAGAGGCGGCCAAAGAAAGAATTGGTTTTGGGGGTGACTAGAGAGATATACCTGCTGGAGCGTGTGCTACAGGTGGGAGATGCTATGGTGACCAGCGAGCTGAGATAAGGGGGGACTTTACCTAGCAGGGTCTTGTAGATGACATGGAGCCAGTGGGTTTGGCGACGAGTATGAAGCGAGGGCCAGCCAACGAGAGCGTACAGGTCGCAATGGTGGGTAGTATATGGGGCTTTGGTGATCAAACGGATTGCACTGTGATAGACTGCATCCAATTTGTTGAGTAGGGTATTGGAGGCTATTTTGTAAATGACATCGCCAAAGTCGAGGATTGGTAGGATGGTCAGTTTTACAAGGGTATGTTTGGCAGCATGAGTGAAGGATGCTTTGTTGCGAAATAGGAAGCCAATTCTAGATTTAACTTTGGATTGGAGATGTTTGATATGGGTCTGGAAGGAGAGTTTACAGTCTAACCAGACACCTAAGTATTTGTAGTTGTCCACGTATTCTAAGTCAGAGCCGTCCAGAGTAGTGATGTTGGACAGGCGGGTAGGTGCAGGTAGCGATCGGTTGAAGAGCATGCATTTAGTTTTACTTGTATTTAAGAGCAATTGGAGGCCACGGAAGGAGAGTTGTATGGCATTGAAGCTTGCCTGGAGGGTTGTTAACACAGTGTCCAAAGAAGGGCCGGAAGTATACAGAATGGTGTCGTTTGCGTAGAGGTGGATCAGGGAATCGCCCGCAGCAAGAGCGACATCATTGATATACAGAGAAATATATACAGAGAAAAGAGTCGGCCCGAGAATTGAACCCTGTGGTACCCCCATAGAGACTGCCAGAGGTCCGGACAACATGCCCTCTGATTTGACACACTGAACTCTGTCTGCAAACTAGTTGGTTAACCAGGCGAGGCAGTCATTAGAAAAACCAAGGCTATTGAGTCTGCCGATAAGAATGCGGTGATTGACAGAGTCGAAAGCCTTGGCCAGGTCGATGAAGACAGCTGTACAGTACTGTCTTTTATCGATGGCGGTTAATGATATCATTTAGCACCTTGAGCGTGGCTGAGGTGCACCCGTGACCGGCTCAGAAGCCGGATTGCACAGCGGAGAAGGTACGGTGGGATTCGAAATCGTCAGTGATCTGTTTATTAACTTGGCTTTCGAAGACTTTAGATAGGCAGGGCAGGATGGATATAGGTCTGTAACAGTTTGGGTCTAGGGTGTCACCACCTTTGAAGAGGGGGATGATCGCGGCCGCTTTCCAATCTTTAGGGATCTCGGACAATACGAAAGGGAGGTTGAACAGGCTGGTAATAGGGGTTGCAACAATGGCGGCAGATAGTTTTAGAAAGAGAGGGTCCAGATTGTCTAGCCCAGCTGATTTGTACGGGTCCAGGTTTTGCAGCTCTTTCAGAACATCTGCTGTCTAGATTTGGGTGAAGGAGAAGCTGGGGAGGCTTGGGCGAGTAGCTGCGGGGGGGTGGAGCTGTTGGCCGGGGTTGGAGTAGCCAGGAGGAAGGCATGGCCAGCCGTTGAGAAATGCTTATTGAAATTTTCGAATATCATGGATTTATCAGTGGTGACCGTGTTACCTAGCCTCAGTGCAGTGGGCAGCTGGGAGGAGGTGCTCTTGTTCTCCATGGACTTTACAGTGTCCCAAAACTTTTTGGAGTTAGAGCTACAGGATGCGAATTTCTGCTTGAAAAAGCTAGCCTTTGCTTTCCTGACTGACTGCGTGTATTGGTTCCTGACTTCCCTGAACAGTTGCATATCGTGAGGACTATTCGATGCTATTGCAGTCCGCCACAGGATGTTTTTGTGCTGGTCAAGGGCAGTCAGGTCTGGAGTGAACCAAGGGCTATATCTGTTCTTAGTTCTGAATTTTTTGAACGGGGCATGCTTATCTGAGATGGTGAGGAAATTACTTTTAAAGAATAACCAGGCATCCTCGACTGACGGGATGAGGTCAATATCCTTCCAGGATACCCGGGCCAGGTCGATTAGAAAGGCCTGCTCGCAGAAGTGTTTTAGGGAGCGTTTGACAGTGATGAGGGGTAGTCATTTGACCGCGGATACAGGCAATGAGGCAGTGATCGCTGAGAACCTGATTGAAAACAGCTGAGGTGTATTTGGAGGGCAAGTTGGTCAGGATAATGTCAATGAGGATGCCCATGTTAACGGATTTAGGGTTGTACCTGGTGGGTTCCTTGATGATTTGTGTGAGATTGAGGGCATCTAGCTTAGATTGTAGGACTGCCGGGGTGTTAAGCATATCCCAGTTTAGGTCACCTAACAGAACGAACTCTGAAGCTAGATGAAGGGCGATCATTTCACAAATGGTGTCCAGGGCACAGCTGGGAGGGGACGGGGGTCGATAGCAGGCAGCAACAGTGAGAGACTTATTTCTGGAGAGGTACATTTTTTTAATTAGAAGTTCAAACTGTTTGGGTATCGACCTGGAAAATATGACAGAACTTTGCAGGCTATCTCTACAGTAGACTGCAACTCTTCCCCCTTTGGCAGTTCTATCTTGATGGAAAATGTTGTAACTGGGTATGGAAATCTCAGAATTGTTGGTGGCCTTCCTATGCCAGGATTCAGACACGGCAAGGACATCAGGGTTGGAGGAGTGTGCTGAAGCAGTGAGTAAAAACAAATGTATGTAGCACACATGAAATGGAGTTGACATAACAAATGGCTGCTGGATTGATGCAAATAATCATGATATAATTCTGCCAGGTAGGAAGACTACTTTGTAGCTAGTTAGCATTTAATTGCAAAACGTTTTTGGGAAAGCCTTTCCATACCAGAAGAGGATTAGGCCTATCATTAGCACCACTATACATTTCCTGTTCCTTAATTGTTTGAAATCTGGACGTTTTACTTCATATTATGAGGCATTTCTTACCTTGCATTAAAGTAGCAAAGTCATAATCTGACCATTGAAATGTTGATGGAAATATATTTTATCATCACTTGTTTTTCTTTTCAACTTTCTTTCATTGTCTAGCAGCCATGATGGTTGTTGCATCTTTAGATCTCCACCCTTTAGATCTCCAAAATTCTAATGGATATTTCCATCTCTGTCCATGAAACCGCTCACATGTATGGTTTTCATTTTAGAATTTGGAACATCCCACTGACCCAGATTGGCCCGAACTGGAGTCTTCTCTTCTGACCCTCCAGCTGTGACCCATATTTCCCAGTGTATCTGTTGGTCAACAGACCCATCCCATCTGGGCCCCCGAGCTCACTAACTCAGGATGCAAATAACCCCACTATAATACACATGCAACGGCTCAGCATTAATATATGAAATCATTTGTCGTGTGAATCCAGAGCTCTATAATCTCTGTGGTTGGTCTAGTGGAATGAACAGAGCTGCTACTGCTGTTTTAGGGGGCAAAGAGCGCTACTGTTAAGACAGAGAGGCTAAACGGCGCTTACCTTCCCCCTACCCCCTCAGCCGTCACACAAGTATGTGTGTGTACACATGCACAGACGCACATACACACTTACATAAATGTGAAGTAAGAGCACAAGTGCAAGGCACTAGAATAATGTGGTGTAATGACAGACACTGCACTGTAATTGTGTGTGTGTGTGTGTACTCGTGGGCAAAAAAGGCAATTAATGTGCGGCTGGTCAGTATTTGAGATTTCATTTTCCCAGTGTGCGCCTGTGTGTCCTTTTTAGTCTGTGTAAATGGTGAATGGCGTGCCTGTGACGCGTCCATCCAGACAGGAAATGGTCAGGTCTGGGCAGCGGCGGCTCTGGCCCAACGTGACAGAGCACAGCACGGTAACTTCCTGCGTCTGCCTATCGTACGGACATCACCACTCGCCAAGCTCGCCGGATAATCACATCAGCAGCTGTAATAGGGGGAAGAGAGAGTGACAAATCTCGTTACAGATGCAGACTCAGTCTGTTTTTATGTAGCTGGCCTCTTATTTATTTCCCTCAATGAAGATTCATGTTTTGCTGTGGGAGAAGTAATGTGATAAGCGGCCGGGGGCTGTGCTGACGCTGGCTCGAGGGACAAAACACAGTTGTTGTCCAGCTTGTTCATTCAGAATGCCGCAGAGGATGACGTCACCTCTCGCTCTTTGTCTCTTTCTCATACGTCTTAGTCAGTGTACGGTGTCAGTGTGTGTGGGCTTTCTGACCAATGCCTCCTTCATGGTGAGTGTTGAAGAGGCTGAAATGAAGGATAATAGCTCCCTTTACACACTAACAATTTGGTTAGTTTCACAACTTTGGAAAGTACATAGTCGTAGAAGTAGTGCTGGACTCATCGCTGGATTTGCAATTCTACAGGGAAACAGAATCAGGTACAATAAATATATACCGAACAAAAAATATAAACACAACATGTAAAGTGTTGGTCCCATGTTTCATGAGCTGAAATAAAAGATCCCCAAATGTTCCATACGTACAAAAAAAGTGTATTTCTTTCATATTGTCACGGCTAGCTGAAGGACTGGACCAAGGTGCAGCATGGTAAGCGTACATTTTCTCTATAGTAAAAAATGACGCTGACAAAACAAAGAACAAAAACCAACCTGTGATGCTATGTGCCCTGAACAAAGACAAAGTTAACTTCCCACAAAACAGGTGGGGGAAAAGGGTACCTAAGTAGGGTTCTCAATCAGACAACGATAGACAGCTGCCTCTTATTGAGAACCACACCCGGCCAAACACATAGAAATAGAAAATCATAGAACATAGAACATAAACTGCCCACCCAAATCACACCCTGACCAAACCAAAATAGAGACATAAAACGTTCTCTACGGTCAGGGCGTGACACATTTTGTGCACACATTTTTTTACATCCCTGTTGAGTAAGCGTTTCTTCTTTGCCAAGATAATCCATCCACCTGACAGGTGTGACATATTAAGAAGCTGTTTAAACAGCATGATCATTACACAGGTGCAGCTTGTGCTGGGGACAATTTCGCTAGCATAAGCAACCTAATAATGTTGTTTCAGAGAATTTGGCAATACGTCCAAACAGCCTCACAACCGCAGACCACATGTAACCACGCCAGCCCAGGACCTCCACATTCAGTTTCTTCACTTTCGGATCGTCTGAGACCAGTCACCTGAACAGCTTCTGAAACTGTGGGTTTCCACAACCGCAGGATTGTTAGAGCTGTTAGAAACCGTCTCAGGGAAACTCACTTACGTGCTCATTGTCCTTACTAAGGTCTTAACCTGACTGCAGTAAACGACTTCGGTGGCCACGCACGCTGGCGATGTGTGCTTTTCACGGATTAATTCCGGTTTCAACTGTACCGGGCAGATGGCAGACAGTGTGTATAGCGTTGTGTGGGCGAGTGGTTTGTTGATGTCAACGTTGTGAACAGAGTGCCCCATGGGGTTGTGGAATGGGCAGGCATAAGCTATGGACAACAAACACGGCCTGCATACTCACCAGACATTTCACCCATTGAGCACGTTTGGGATGCTCTGGATCGACGTGTACGACAGCGTGTTCCAGTTCCTGCCAATATCCAGCAACTTCGCACAGCCATTGAAGAGGAGTGGGACAAGATTCCAGAGTCAACAGCCTGATCAACAGCCTGATCAACAGCCTGATCAACAGCCTGATCAACAGCCTGATCAACAGCCTGATCAACAGCCTGATCAACAGCCTGATCAACAGCCTGATCAACAGCCTGATCAGCTCTATGTGAAGGAGATGTGTCGCGCTACATGAAGCAAGTGATGGTCACACCATATGTTGACTGGTTTTCTGATCCATCCTTTTTTTCAAGGTATCTGTGACCAACAGATGCATATCTGTATTCCCATTCATGTGAAATCCATAGATTAGGGCCTAATTCATTTATTTTAGTTGACTGTGTTCCTTATATGATCTGTAACTCACTCAAATCTTTTTGAAATTGTTGCATGTTGTGTTTCTATTTTCGTTCAGTGCAATACAACACTCTACCCTACGTCTTACACATGCCCTATTAATGCAAAGATTGCCATAGTTGTCATCTAAACTTAATGAGTTGTTGTAAAAAAAAAATTAAAAAGGATGAATTGTGTTGAGCCTGTGGACAGACAGACAGACATCATGCTAAGCCGCCCAGCCAGCCAGTCAAACCAATTTCATTTTGGGGATAAATGAAACGGCGTCGTGAGGAGCATGTACAATGGTATGATTACAGCAGGTACAACGGTATGATTATTTGAGTGGCAGACCAACATGTGAAAAACAGGTTGCATCCAATTAAATGTACATTAACATGCTACAGATAGCTCCATTAGTGCTGGCATTTCTTGTACATAATTACCCAAATGTTTATGCTTATGAGGTCCAAGCGAGGAAATGCAGCACCCCTCCGTGGAACAATGAGGCTGCTTAGAAAGAGCTTCTCTATGTCGTTTACATAATGAGGTTTCAGACCAGCGGTAGGTAGGAGAGGTTCGATGATTTGCTCGTGGCATTTAGAAAAAGAGAACACTTTTATAGCCATGGGTCTAGATGACATTTTTTTTTCCCAGGAAGAGACCGATTTCAGTAGCATTTCACGAAAACACTGGGGTTGCCTTACTCTTACAAAAAAAGCCAATGGCTTTGATACTAGAACAGAAATAAGCTCCATCTGATATTGTAGCGGGAGCTGTAGCTTAGCTTGCCTCATCGGAGGTGAGGAGTGCACAGTGTATCTTTATGGTAGCCGTCTTCACCCCCTCCTCTCCTCCCTCCTCTCACCTACAGTGATGGGATTGCCTTGCCTTGGTGTGTTCTTGTGCTCATCGATCTGTGTTGCCATTACAACAGCGGGACACCCACAGATCCTTTCAGATCCCTATGTGGGAAGTCAATATAGAACACAAACACAAACGGTGAAGTCAATATAGGACAAGCACGTATACCCGCAAGCTCACACAAGCTCATACACATACATAAACCCCCCATCACCCCCTACACACACACACCAGAGGAGGCTGGTGGGAGGAGCTATATGAGGATGGGCTCATTGTAATGGCTGGAATGAAATCAATGGAAAGAAGTCAAAAACATTGTTTCCTTGTGTTTGGTACCATTCCATTCCAACCTTTACAATGAGCCTATAGCTCCTCCCACCAGCCTCCTCTGACACACATGTATAACAGTATAACTTTATATCGTTCCCTCGCCCATACCCGGGCACGAACCAGGGACCCTCTGCACACATCAACAACAGTCACCCATGAAGCATCGTTACCCATCGCTCTACAAAGGCCGCGGACTACTTCAAGGTCTCAGAGCAAGTGACTTCACCGATTGAAACGCTATTTAGCACGCACCCACCGCTAACTAAGCTAGCCGTTTCACATCCGTTTCACATCCGTTACACACACACACACACAGTACCAACACCACCGCACACACACACACACACACCAATAAACGTCTTTAAGCAGGTGTATTAACTTTGAGCCTCCTTTTTCAAGCCACTTAGTTTCTGGACTTCAGGAGGGCAAACAAAGCACACACACAGCGCAGAAGGCTACGGTGTGTGTCTGTTTAGTGTCAGAGAGACAACAGAGAGTTGCAGGGATGGAGCTGGAGAGATCCAGGCATGACAGCTTGAAGTGGTCTGGGCATCAGGATACCTCACTTGATCAGGTAAAATTTCCTTCTGATGTCCTAACATCAGTGAGCCATAGAGAGGGGGAGTGGGCATGCAGAGAGTGTGTGTGTGTGTGTGTGTCCATGCTAAGGCATAATAAAATCAACAAACCTTATGATTGTGGTGTTATGTCCATAAGAATATGTTTATTGGCCTGCTGTCGAAACCTGGTCTGAGTTACATAATGAAAGCCCTGCAGGTACAGTGCAACAACTGAAACTACTAATCTTAGCATCACAGTCTGCTCAGACTATACAGTAAGCATCCCAGTGGTGGGAACTGAAAACTATTCTCACAAGCTTTACAAATGATCTGCTCCTTATGTTGCCTGATTCAAGCTTTTTAGGCAAAACGCTGTGCTTCTTTGATCATTTAGGATTATCTTGCAAATCAAACTTCCATTGTCCACCAATAATAGCTGAATGTTTTCTATATCCAGTTTTCTGCTTTATTTTGTGCATCTTGGATTGTGAGGCAGCGGTAGAATACTACATATTTTGCTCTTGACAAATGAGCATCTATTTGGGGTGTCCAGTTCATTTGGATTAGCCACTCCCCACAGTACAATGTAATTTCTTTGGGCCTCAGGTGAGCATAATAGCCATTTTGTCTAGCTTTTTGGATCTGAGATTGATATGCATCGAAACTGCCTCACTGTCTTCACATTAAACCTTTTAGAGGTGACTTCAACAAAGTCTTCAGGTAACTGTTAAAAATGCCATTACAAAAATGGGATGCATGTAGCCACACACGCACACGTACTATTTGAATACCAGATTTAATTTCCGTTGGAAACCCTCTAAAGCTGCCCTCAGAGCAGCCTGCTTAAAACCAAAACTGCAGAATTTGCCAACTCGTACAAATTTTGGTATGTATTCACACACTGTTCCATATTTAATGGCGAGGTGGGGGAGAAAGAAAGTTCAACCAAAGTTTGAGAACAATATTTTTCATTTGCACGCCTCCAGAACGGACCCCAAGGAGGACCTCAATTGGATGGCATGAATATTCACTTTGAATTTGCAAGTGCTTAGCTTCTCATCTGCATTTGGCCCGCACACCTTTTGTGATGCATTAATCTTTCAGCGTTCCGTCCCTCTCTGAGCATATGTCATCAATCTGAAGCTACATCCTGTTTGTCTGATGCTTAATTTGCTTTGAATGTAATCAATTATATAAATATCTCTGTCGCAGGAAATTGAACAGCAGCGCAGACTCGGGTTTGGGAGAGGAAGGGAGATGTTGACACTCCCTCTTATCGTGCAGTGTACATAAAGAGCTCTTCACGTAGCTGTCGGTGTTCGGATGCCGTGGACTAATGTCAACATAGCGTGCATTATGACTCAACAATTAAGTACTTTATGGGGGGGGGGGGGTTTGGAGTGCTGCATCAAATATTTGAAGCATTAAATGCACAATGAAACTCCAATACAGCAGACATTATTTTTTGTCTTGTTGATAACAAAATGTCTCAACTGTCACAGTGAACATCATGTGCATCATAGGTGATACTGAATAGAGCAGAAGTTATTGTTTTACACTACAGTCAAAAGCCTTTTCTCACCAAAATTGGTTTGAGATTTGAGGTTTGAGAGTGCAGTGGATAATTCACAGGTAGTCTACTGCAGATATCGTGGATCCATACTCGCAATTGCATCAGAGAAGATCTACATGCCCAAGAACAAAATGGTAGCTATTGTAATCTAAAGTTGACGGACATTTTCCAAGGCGTCTGAAAAACCTTTTCAATCTGAAAGTGTTCACACCCTTTGACATTTTCCAAATTTTGTTGTGTTACAGCTTGAATTTAAAATGGATTAAATTGAGATTTTTGTTCACTGGTCTACACACAATACCCTATAATGTCAAAGTGGAATAATGTTTTTGGACATTTTTACAAATGTATTAAAAATGAAATCTGAAATGTCTTGAGTCAAGTTTCAGCTTTGACTCAAGACAGTTGAGCTTTTTATTTTTAACTGATTTGTAAACATTTCGAAAAACATAATTCCACTTTGACATTATAGGTTATTGTGTGCAAGCCTAAATAGGTTCAGCAGTAAACATTTGCATAACAAGTCACTTAAGTGAACTCACTCTGTGCAATAATAGTATTTAACTTCATTTTTCAATGACTACCTCGTCTCTGTACCCTGCACATACAATTATCTGTAAAGTCCCTCAGTTGAGCAGTGAATTTCAAACACAGATTCAACAACAAAGACCTATTGGTAGATGGGTAAAAAAATTAACATTTAAAAAGCAAACATTGAATATCCCTTTGAGCATGGAGAAGTTATTAATAACACATTGGATGGTGTATCAATAAACCCAGTCACTAAAAAGATACAGGCATCCTTCCTAATTAAGTTGCCGGAGAGGAAGGAAACCGCTCATGGATTTCACAATGACGCCAACGGTGAATTTAAAACATTTAGAGTTTAAATGCTGTGATAGAAGAAAACTGAGGATAGATCAACAATATTGTAGTTACTCCACAATACTAAACTAGTTGATAGAGGGAAAAGAAAGAAGCCTGTATAGAATACAAATATTCCAAAACATGCATCCTTTTTGAAACAAGACACTAAAGTAATACTACGAAAAATGTGGCAAAGCAATTCACTTTTTGTCATGAATACAAATTTGTGTCCTGAAATCCAATACAACACATCACTGAGTACCACTCTCCATATTTTCAGGATAACAAAGAAACTAAATGGAGCTAAGCACAGGGAAAAATCCTATGTTCCTATATTTACAGTTTTGACTTAAATCTTCTTGAAAACCTGTGGCAAGAAATGAAAATTGTTGTCTAGCAATGATCAACAACCAGTCTGACAGAGCTGTTGTTCGATCCAGGTGTGAAACGCTCTTAGAGACTTACGCAGAAAGACTCACAGCTGTAATCACTGCTAAAGGTGCTTCTACAAAGTATTGACTCAGGGGTGGGAATACTTATGAAAAATAGATTTATGTATTTCATTTTCAATAAAATTCCTAGAAACATGTTTCTCACTTTGTATTTATGGGGTATTGTGTGTAGATGGGTGAGATTTTTTTTTTTTATCCATTTGGAATTCAGGCTGTAACACAACGAAATGTGGAATACGTCAAGAGGTATGAATACTTTCTGAAGGCACTGTATGCTGACAGCTATCAACCCCAATCTACCTCTGGAAGCTTTAAGAGTGCTTTGAGGGGGAAATAGCTGCTATCGGATACTTCTGCAAAGAAAAGTTTCTGCAAAGAAAAGATTCTGAAAAGAAAACCTCGCGTCAGTTTTATCCACTGTCGTCTATTGATAAAAGATTGGTTTGAAATTGGGCTGGGCAAAGACTATTCTTTTGCCGGTGATGGCCATTCTATTCATAATCAGTTTGGGAGAGCCAATCTTACCTCCAATTCTAAGACTTCATCATCCAGCATCAATGTGTAAACAAAGGTGGTGAAAAGATTTGACCTAGGTCAGACCTCTCTCCCTCTCTCCCTTCCCTCATTTACGTACAGAGGTTTTTCATCCCACAGCAGGTGTTCCCTGCCAAGCTATTTGGAGCAGCTATGGGACTTACCACTTTGATTTAAAGTGACTTGAAGTGTATGTTTTTTGGGGTCTGGGGAGATTGTTATACCGTACAGTAAGTGCATGGTGGCAGGCTTATGTGACTGAGTAATGGAAACAAAATATTGCACCAACATCCATTACAAATACATTACAGTTATATAATATACACTGAGCAAAAATATAATTGACATGGCCTATTGACTAAGGAGACACCTTAAAACATTAGCATTATATGTTGATTTATTTTGTTTTCTCGCAATGAGCCACTAGGCAATAAATAGGAGCTAATTGCAATGGTCAGGTCACTCTGAGGAAGACCTCAGCTTGATGTTGAAACATCAGTCACCTGTCCACATCCTGTACAATGGATTAAAGTGAGCAATAAGAAATCAACTTCCTCTGACTTATTTTTTTTATTGAGTGCTCCAACTTCTTTTTTACCTGGAATTAATCCTTTTGGAAGTTTTTCTTGGTTAACTCTTCTCATGATTTTTGCCATTGTTGTTGAGCACCATTCCTTTCCTTGGTTTGCTGAAGCCCAAAGGCGCACCTGAATGATGCCACAGATGTCTCAAGTTTTGAGGGAGCATGCAATTGGCATGCTGATGGCAGTAATATCCACCAGAACTGTTGCCAGAGAATTTAAGGATCATTTCTCTACCATAAACTCCCTCCAACGTCCTTTTAGAGAATTCGTCCAACCGGCCTCGCAACCGCAGACCACAGGCATGGTGTGGGCGAGAGGTTTGCTGATGTCAACACTGTGAATATAAGTCCCATGGTGGCGGTGGGATTATGGTATGGTAAACTACGGACAACAAACACAATTGCATTTTATCTATGGCAATCTATGGCTCCATGTCGCAAGGATCTGTTTGAAGAGTGAGACAACATTCCACAGGCCACAATCAATAGCCTGATCAACTCTATGCGAAGGAGATATGTCGCTCTGCATGAGGTAAACACCAGATACTGACTGGTTTTATGATCCACGCCATTACCTTTTTTTTAAGGTATCTGTGATGCCAATCTGCATTCCCAGTCATTTGAAATCCACAGATTAGGGCCTACTGAATTTTATTTAAATTAACGGGTTTCCTTAAATAAACTTTAACTCAGTAAAATCTTTGAAATTGGTGCATGTTGCATTTATTTTTGTTCAGTATAGATTCTGTGGTCAAGTAACCATTTTTTTGTGGATTTTGACGTGCGCTTGGGGTCAACCCCTACAAAAAATTCCCATTAATTATAAATTACATTGCAATTCACATTTCCTGTTGCAGGATTATATTCTGCTGTGTGAAACTGGCTCAAATTAAGATACTTCATCTCAGTGGTGATTTTAGCATGTGCATTTAGTTTTTTTTAGATGTGTAATGAGAATTTTAATGTTTGTGCTTTTCGTACAACTAATGTCAGTGTTCTATTCATATGCTGTTCTATAAAACCATTTCTGCGTTCATGCAAGTGGCTGACTGAACGAATCCTCACTATCAGTAGCTGGAATTTGGCAGTACGCCCAGATCTCAGTTTCATGATCTCAGCTTAGAGAGAGGAAGCCTCGTGAGGTATTGGTCTGTCACATGTTATGAACCAGTATTGGTTGGTCACATCGATGAAACAAAACAGTAATGATGAATTAATTATGCTAAATCATGCAAATATAACTTGTCTGTGTAAAGCCATATATAAGACAACTGCGCGCTGACAAATAAACAAAGATTTATTTAAAATTGACTTTGAGTGTCCCTGTGTAAGAATTTCCACGACAATTTGGCAAACTGGATGATATATTCTGATTTAAAACCTGTGGCGCATTTTTTGAAGCGTGAGGGAAATTCCCGTCTGACTAAAAGACGACGAGACCCACCCCAGAACAGACCCTTACTGTGAGCTTCCCAGGAGTAGAAACATCATCTGCGAACAATTGAGGGACGGACACTGATTTCAGTAAGTCAATTTAAATAAATTTGTATAAAAATAAAATAACAATTATAAAACCAATAAAATGTAACATAAAAATGTAGAGGAGGGTACCACTAGCCTACAAAATAACACAAGGTGTTTTTGAATACGGGGTGTTATACGGTGTGATAATTCAAACAGTGTGTTGTTATTCTGAAACTAAACTGTTGTTCTGGTCTGTCGTCTCTCAAGGTTATGGTGAAAGGGGCCACATATGGTATCTAGATGCATGGAAGATAATTCATCCAAAAACAGTATGAACCTCAACACCCCCTCTTACCGGCTGAAAATTGCAAAAATGGCTTTCAGTATGGTCCTTCACCACTTCTACCGTGAGACCTGAGTCCGCACCAGCAACCAGTACACAGCATCCAGTCGAAGGTATCAGCTGCCTTTTCTCTTATGCTTTTTCTCTCAGGAGTGTGACATGGGTCCATGTGGAGTGAGCATGGAGAGAGATCCAGTACAAACTTCTCTAACGCTGCAGGTGTACTGGTAGGAAAATGGACAAGGACATAATGCACTGTAAGGTGAGAGACATTATCAAAGGCCATCCACTTTGAACATGTGCAATTAAAAAGGACAAACTGAAACACTATCTGAAGAAGAACATGAAGAAACGCCAGGAAATGAAGGATGAGAGCTGGGGATGGAGGGAGGTGGTCAACTGTGCCTGTAATTGATTTAGACTTATCCAAAATTGTTTATTTGGGGTATCAGGTTGATTGTGGAGGTCTGCACAATGCTAAATGTATAGTAATTTAGACTAAGAATGCATTGAAATTCCAATCTGTCATTACCACTAGTGATGAGAAAAGTGAGGTTCTTTAAATTAAAGTGATAGAACCAACGTGAAGCACTAAGGACTGTCATTCTAAATTTGGGTTGGATAATTTATTAATAATTATGATTTGGAAAGGCTTTTAGAGATAAAAAATTAGGAGAGCCACTAGATTGTAGCTTGGGCTAACCTTGTGTCACGCCCTGGTCTTAGTATTTTGTGTTTTCTTTATTATTTTGGTCAGGCCAGGGTGTGACATGGGTTATTTATGTGGTGTGTTTTGTCTTGGGGTTTTTGTAGGGTATAGGATTGTGGTATAGTAGAGTTGTCTAGGTAAGTCTATGGTTGCCTAGAGTGGTTCTCAATCAGAGGCAGGTGTTTATCGTTGTCTCTGATTGGGAACCATATTTAGGCAGCTATATTCTTTGAGTGTTTTGTGGGTGATTGGTCCTGTCTCTGTGTTTGTTTGCACCAGATAAGGCTGTTTTGGTTTTTCATGTTACGTTTTTGTATTGTTTATTATAATCTTTATTAAAGATGTTTTATAATAACCATGCCTCATTTTACTCCTCCTCTCCTTCACCGGAAGAAAACCTTAACACCTTGTCCCAATGTCATTCTTAGTAAGCTTGGTGTGAAACTGTTATAACGTGTTCTCTCTCTCTCTCTTCCTTGTGAAATGTTATTAACGTGTTGTCAGCCGATCTGCGCCTCTCTGGCTGGTAAGATTTCAGCAGCTCATGTTTTCTGCTCCGCCAGAGGATGGTGAAACTAGGGTTGCACATTTTGGGGAATATTCAGATGTGGAAACATTCGTGGGAATTAATGGGAATATATGGGCATTAACAGGAATATATGGGAATTTATGGAAATATATGCAAATTATTATTAATAGCATTTAAATGTAATGTTTTTTGCATTGGATATATTTACCATATAAGTAGACATAATTACAAATGATTAAATCCTTCCAATAGAAATGTTAAACTATTTAGTTATGAATTTAACTTTAATTATATTAGTTGACTCTTCACATGGGATGATTTCACTGAACAACAAAAGAAAGGGAATATTGAATGATCCATCGCATCTCCCAAAAACGCTTTAAAAATATCTGTAAAATGATAGTCTAGAAACTAAAGCTTTGGTTGTCTTCCTCTCAGGCTTCCATGTGTTCTCCCTGGACCTCAATGTCCACCTCTTGAACATCAGACTCTGAGGCCTCATCTTCACGGTCACTTTCCAATCTTGTTGAGGGTAGCTCATTGTCAGGCTCAAAAAGCCTCAGATTTGCCCGGATGTCCACCAATTTTTCAACCCTTGAATTGGTCACCCTGTTGCATGCTTAGGTGTGTGTGTTCCCAAACAAGGACCAGTTGCACTCTGAGGCGGCTGATGTTGGTGGGATTTGGAGGATGATGGAAGCAACAGGGGAAAGAGCCTCAGATCCACAAAGTCCCTTCCACCAGGTGGCTGATGAGATATGTTGACATGACTGCCATATCGTATCTCCATCCCAAAGTCCTTGCTTGGAAGTGTACTTCGCCAGGCTGCCAAGAACCTTGCCCTCTTCCAGGCCAAGGTGGCGAGACACAGTAGTGATGACACCATAGGCCTTGTTGATCTCTACACCAGACCGGATGCTCTTGCCAGCACACTTGGGGTATAGATTTTTTTTTAAATTAAACTAGGCAAGTCAGTTAGGAACAAATTCTTATTTACAATGATGGCCTACCGGGGAACAGATTCAATGCATGAGCTGCACAGTCAATGGGTGTGATGTGAGGGTAGGACTCCTGCACATTAGACCAAGCAGCCTTCAGGTTGACAGCATTGTCTGTCACCAGTGAAAATACCTTCTGTGGTCCAAGGTCATTGACTGCCTTCAGCTCATCTGCAATGTAGAGGCCAGTGTGTCTGTCCCTTGTGTCTGCTCTTGTGGAATACTGGTTGAGGGGTGGAGATGATGTAGTTAATTATTCTTGCACACGAACATTCGACCACCCATCAGAGATGATTGCAATACAGTCTGCTTTCTCTATTTGCTTGACCTTCACTTGAACTCTGTGGAACTCTGCCTCCAGCTAGTGAGTAGATAAAGCATGTCTGTTTAGAGGGTAGTATGCTGTACGAAGAACATTCAGAAATCTCTTCCAATACACATTGCCCTTGAGCATCAGAGGTGATCAGTTGCATACACAGCTTGAGCAAGACATTGATCAGCATTTCTCTGACTACGTTCCTCCATTGAGTCAAAAAATTCCAGAAAGATTCCAGGAAGACTGTTGCAATCGTTGAGCTGTTGCAATCGATGAGGTGTCTGATTCATCATTTTCACCTCAAATATAAATAGAGAGACTTTTGTTAGAGGTTGCTTGTTGTCAGTGCTGAGGGACCTTTATGCACTTGGCCAGATGATTCTGCATCTTTGTTGCATTCTTCACATATGATTTGGCCCAGTATTTGCAAATGTACACAGCTTTTCCTTCTACATTAGCTTCTACATTAGCTGCAGTGAAACGTCTCCACAAAGGAATTGTCTCCAATTCCTTTGTAAGAAATGTTTTTAAACGAAACATGTATGGAAACAGGTGAATTAACACTCCTCAGTTAGCAGGCTCAAGCAAGCTAAAATCCACATTGTAGCAAAAACTAACTAGCAGAAATTGTTAACAAGTTAGAAATGATTTAAACACACATTGCTGTAGGCTATTTACTACTTAACAAAAAATGATGTATGGCATGTAAAATATATCCCCCCCCCCCACCCAGTATTGTAAACAAAACTTACCAGAAAGCATGTAGTCCTTGGCTCAGACAGAGTAGTAGTGTGGGCTCAATAACATCTCATTAGTGTGCAAGATCTTGAGGATCAGCTGTACATATGATGGAAGCGTGTACTGTGCATGTTTGAGTGTTTCAATTCCATTGAATTGGGGATAGTTTAACCAAAATATGCCACAAGACCTATAATTGCCTTATGTATATCCCACAAAAAAGGTTCACTGTTATAAGAATTTTTTGGATGAATTTAAGCAAAATTGCCGGGCTTAACTTCCCATGGAAAAATTCTGGAAATTTACCGGAAAGTATCTGACTTTTACAACCCTAGGTGAAACTAATGAGCTGCTAACTCTGGATGAGACCCCATTTCCCCCTGTAGATACAGGCGATAATAAGGTATGATGTTGAATACAAACTTAAAGAAGAGGCAAGAGCAAAATTTGAAACAAAAATTATTTAATATATTGATCAACGGTTAATCAAATCAAGTTTATTTGTAGAGCACATTTAAGAAAAACTGCAGTTGACCAAAAGTGATATACAGAGCACAAAAAAATGCCTAACAGTGGGCACACAATGAAATAAACAAAACATATTAGATACAATGAATAAGAGCACATAGAAGTCAAAACAGGGCAACAACAATGGTAAGATACAATTATGAGAAGTGCATTGGACATAGAACTGGTGCTCTCCTGATACAAATGGGAAACAGGGGAAGCAGGTCTACAAATCCTTTACTTTGAGTAGAAATACCCTGATAAAATACAGGTAAAATAGAGACTTGTCAGATGCTGATTAATTTTGGCTGTGGCTAGATTTAATTTCCCAGCCTGAATACAACTGAAGAAGTCTTGAACTCAAAATGCTAAAGAAGTATTTGCTATTGAATGTACTTAAGGATCAAACATAAAAGTACATTTGAAGGTTTTGTAAATGCAGATGCTTAATCATTTCAATCAACTTAAACCTCCTCATCAGACTCTTCACTCTCTACTCTAATCACCCTCTTTGCACAGTTCATGAAGTCTGGCTTCCTGCTCCTGACAGAGTCCTGGAGCCACAGAATCACAGCTTTTATCGGATCATACTCAATGATCTCTGGAGAGGACAGCTGGACCATAAGGAGATCTGACAGCGTATCATCAGACTTTAGGTTGGACCGCCAATCGGTTTTCACCTGTTTTCATGGTATTAAAACCTCTTTCACATTCAGCTGTGGAGGCAGGGAAGGACAGGACCAGGTCAACCAGTGCCAGCAAATCAGGGCAGGAATGCTGATGGCTCATGTTGACACAGAACCAGGACATCTTCTGCAGGGACTGTTGGTACATCAGCACCATCAGGACAGTTCACTGGTCAGGGATCCTTTCAACATGGATGCCAGAGGTCTCCAGGACAGGCTTGAAGTGGTTCACCAGGGTTTCCAGTTCAGTGTCACCAAAATCTATAATAATTGTATACATTTCATTACAACAAGCATCATGCAGTTTTAATTGAACCTGAACCTAACCTGACTGTCCTGTAATACAACATATAAAATAACCTGCTACTTCATCTCCTGACTCTGGCCAGTTGGTGAAGCTGACCAGCTTGGTGGCACACAGAACCCCTACACTAGCGTCCTGGAACCTGTCAGTCATACTCTCAACTAGCCTGTCAAGCATTTTGTCCTGTGAGGTGACGAGGGTCTTGCTGTCACCTCTTGTCAGCGGAATTCCCTCATATCTGTTGGGCATTGTGGCCTTCATCATGGGCCCTTCACTGATGAGAAAAGGGCTCATTTTACCATCCTTTCAGAATTACAACACACTCTCTCTCCCTCTCTTATTGACATAATCCTTTCTCTTAATTATCTTAAGGTAAGTATTTATTATTGCAATTTAAATAAACATACCTGGTTTTGTACTTCTTAAGTACTGCCTGTGTTGAGCACAAGGAGCTGTGGTCTTCTGTTATGGTGATGGTGGACCTCTGCAGACAGGTTGCTCAGGTGTGTTAGTGTGTCATGTAGGAAGCCCCAGAAGTGGATGACAACAGCCTCCCTCACAGTACTGCAGTATTTCCTGGCCTTGGCCTGCTGGACACCTCAGACATTTTGGGCATCAGCAGATTGAATCTGAAATACATAAAGAACAAAAGACATAGAAATAGACAATTAATTGCTGTCCAAAAAAAAACGATATCATATATGACACATTTTATCAGTGCATAAAGCATTGAAACATGGTGTTACCAACTGTAACCGTGTTTGTTGTTATTTACTGGACATTACATATTGATGATGACTTTTGGAGAACTTAGCATAGCAATCTAGAGCCACTACCTGTTCCAGGTACTGGACACGCCCCTGGTAACCTTGCAGGAAGTGGTCCAGTGCACGCAGTAGGTGTCCTACCCATCGGGTCCTGCCAATTCTGGTGGGCACCAGTGGTGTGTGCCTTAGAGCCTGGAAGCTGCTTGCCAGGTTTGCCCTGTTCAGTGGACTGGTGTGGTAGAAGGTGTAGAGCCCACTGAGGAGGTCTTCTACTTTCTGAAACATCACGTTGGACTGGACGGCATCAGAAAAGGTCAGTTCAAGGCGGTTTGCCATACAGTGGATGCCGACGATGTTGGCCCTGTTCCCCTTCAGCCGGATGACCACACCATTCTTGGCTCCGGTCATCACAGCAGCTCCATCTGTTCCCAGAGCGACCAACTTGCTCCCCTACTCATCACGCACTCCCTCCATGATGGCACTGATGGCGTTTCTTATGTGTGCCGCGTCGGCCTTCTCCACCGACTTGATGCCAACAAACTTCGATCTTGCCCTTGTGACAGAATCTGACAAACTAACTCCATCTGACATGATGGAGAGAAATGTGGTGTTTTTCAGATTCTCTCTGATGTTGTTTCACTCCACCTCTGCAATATGGCGCATAAACCCTTTGGCCTACTTCTCATTTCTATATGTTTTTTTTCATCCGAAATGCAAAAATCAAACATCAAATTGATTCCATAATAATTAAATATACAATCATGTTATCTAATATAGCTGGCAGTTGATTGGGCTTTCTACCCGTTGGTTACTTAAGGATCAACACTATAAGGCTGGTAAAGTCAATTGTGTCACAATGCTTTAAAATGTAAACAGAATCTGGAGACAAACATTAAAATAGAATGTTACAGAGCCATAGGAAGCATGGATATCCATGTCAGCATCAGTATAGGCCTATAATTTTATGGTATTTATACACTCTTTTGAGGAGAGCCAAAGCTTCTCAAAAGCTAAGAAATATCCTACAATACCGGACCACGTCTGCTAAATACACTTGAAAAAACAAGCTACAAAAGTACTAGTCTCGCTACAAGAGTGACAACATTTTCACTTACTCTCACATACACTCGAAGTCAGAAAGTGGTCTCGCCTTCTTGCCAGTGGCATGTACAGTCCTAAACAATATCTTCATCTTCGTGCTGGTCTGCTCTGACATTGCCATTAGCACCGTCACAGAGGGTGTCAAAGAGAGAGAGGCTCCAATTGAGCTCGCAACACAGACATGCAGGCAATGGGACCCTTGCTGTGTTCATGGTCACGAATGTTCTCCAGCTTCATCGTTTTTATTTCTGATGACAAATTAGTTGTTTCTGCTTTTATCTGGCGACACACAGAACAGCTCATCACCACGGTCTCAACCTCGTACTGTAGCCAGCCTCTTGAAACATATTTTTTTATGTGATTTGTCATCCTTTTCAATCGGTGGGTTTTCGTTTCAAAGGTTGGCTTACTCCAGGTAAATGTCACCACATAACAGCTATTTAATGAACGGTAGCTAGCAGCAGACCTGTGGCAAGTGTCGAGTAGCTGATGTCCTGTACGGTAAACAGTGCCGCAAAACTAGGAGCACTAGAGACGATCTTTGGCTGGCAAACATGAGCCATTTCCTCCGAGCCATCATGCCAGATATTTTATAACATTACTATCTTGGTACAAACATTTACCTGCCAGTATGGCCAAACGGAAAATCTACTCGCATTTGGCGCTTGACAGGTGTTAATTTGAATATAACCGTTATTATGATTATAGTATTACCATACTAATTGGATTGTATAACCCAGAATGAAGGGTTTGAAATTATGAAGTGTCTGGTTTTTTTTGTGTTGATTTCCCTTACTTTAATAGGAGTATATAATATTTTGATATAGAAGCTAAAATCTAAATGCTTGCATTAAAATGTAATGATTATTATCACAAGTGATGGGAGGATGGAATGTAATGAGAATTTTAATGTTTGTGCTTTTCTTATAACTAATTTCTGTGTTCTATTCATGTGCTGTTGTATAAACCCATTTCTGTGTTCATGCAAGTGGCTGACTGAACGAATCCTCACTGTCAGTAGCTGCAATTTGGCAGTACGCCCAAACCTTGTGTTTATGAACGAAAGACATCTCAGTTTAGAGAGAAGAAGCCTTGTGAGGTATTGGTTTGTCACATGTTATGAACCAGTATTGGTTGGTCACATCGATGAAACAAAACAGTAATGATGAATTAATTATGCTAAATCATGCAAATATAACTTGTCTGTGTATAGCAGTATATAAGACAACTACTGGGGCTGCCCAATCAGTGCTCCTGATGTGTACTATGGTGCATTGAGTTGGTTGGAACCTCCCCAGTGTGCTGACAAATAAACAATGATTCATTTAAAGATTGACTTTGAGTGTCCCTGTGTAAGAATTTCCACAACAGATGCATGCCAGCAAAGCCATACACAACACCAAACAATACATTAATTGCACTATAATGGTGACAAACGGTGCCCACAAACTGCTAGGGCCTACATAAAGCTGTCCCAACAGCAGAGTTTTCTTTTCAGCACCATGGAGTGAATCCTTACCACCGCTACACCTGGCAATCAGCGGAGCCTTGTCTGGCAGCGAAACAGTTCATTCAGCCTCATTTATGAGGCTGAATGAACTGTGATATCAAATCAAATCAAATGTATTTATATAGCCCTTCGTACATCAGCTGATATCTCAAAGTGCTGTACAGAAACCCAGCCTAAAACCCCAAACAGCAAGCAATGCAGGTGTAGAAGCACGGTGGCTAGGAAAAACTCCCTAGAAAGGCCAAAACCTAGGAAGAAACCTAGAGAGGAACCAGGTTATGTGGGGTGGCCAGTCCTCTTCTGGCTGTGCCGGGTGGAGATTATAACAGAACATGGCCAAGATGTTCAAATGTTCATAAATGACCAGCATGGTCGTATAATAATAAGGCAGAACAGTTGAAACTGGAGCAGCAGCACGGTCAGATGGACTGGGGACAGCAAGGAGTCATCATGTCAGGTAGTCCTGGGGCATGGTCCTAGGGCTCAGGTCCTCCGAGAGAGAGAAAAAAAGAGAGAATTAGAGAGAGCATATGTGGGGTGGCCAGTCCTCTTCTGGCTGTGCCGGGTGGAGATTATAACAGAACATGGCCAAGATGTTCAAATGTTCATAAATGATCAGCATGTTCGAATAATAAGAAGGCAGAACAGTTGAAACTGGAGCAGCAGCACGGCCAGGTGGACTGGGGACAGCAAGGAGTCATCTTTGTTGTATGCTCACACTGCTATGCTTTATCTTGGCCAGGTCGCAGTTGCAAATGAGAACTTGTTCTCAACTAGCCTACCTGGTTAAATAAAGGTGAAATAAAAAATAAAAAAATCATGTCAGGTAATCCTGGGGCATGGTCCTAGGGCTCAGGTCCTCCGAGAGAGAGAAGGAGAGAATTAGAGAACGCACACTTAGATTCACACAGGACACCGAATAGGACAGGAGAAGTACTCCAGATATAACAAACTGACCCTAGCCCCCCGACACATAAACTACTGCAGCATAAATACTGGAGGCTGAGACAGGAGGGGTCAGGAGACACTGTGGACCCATCCGAGGACACCCCCGGACAGGGCAAAACAGGAAGGATATAACCCCACCCACTTTGCCAAAGCACAGCCCCCACACCACTAGAGGGATATCTTCAACCACCAACTTACCATCCTGAGACAGGGCCGAGTATAGCCCACAAAGATCTCCGCCATGGCACAACCCAAGGGGGGGCGCCAACCCAGACAGGATGACCACATCAGTGAATCAACCCACTCAGGTGACGCACCCCTTCTAGGGATGGCATGAGAGAGCCCCAGTAAGCCAGTGACTCAGCCCCTGTCATAGGGTTAGAGGCAGAGAATCCCAGTGGAAAGAGGGGAACCGGCCAGGCAGAGACAGCAAGGGCGGTTCGTTGCTCCAGAGCCTTTCCGTTCACCTTCCCACTCCTGGGCCAGACTACACTCAATCATATGACCCACTGAAGAGATGAGTCTTCAGTAAAGACTTAAAGGTTGAGACCGAGTTTGCGTCTCTGACATGGGTAGGCAGACCATTCCATAAAAATGGATCTCTATAGGAGAAAGCCCTGCCTCCAGCTGTTTGCTTAGAAATTCTAGGGACAATTAGGAGGCCTGCGTCTTGTGACCGTAGCGTACGTGTAGGTATGTACGGCAGGACCAAATCAGAGAGCAAGCCCATGTAATGCTTTGTAGGTTAGCAGTAAAACCTTGAAATCAGCCCTTGCTTTGACAGGAAGCCAGTGTAGAGAGGCTAGCACTGGAGTAATATGATAAAATGTTTTGGTTCTAGTCAGGATTCTAGCAGCCGTATTTAGCACCAACTGAAGTTTATTTAGTGCTTTATCCGGGTAGCCGGAAAGTAGAGCATTGCAGTAGTCTAACCTAGAAGTGACAAAAGCATGGATTAATTTTTCTGCATCATTTTTGGACAGAAATTTCAGATTTTTGCAATGTTACGTAGATGGAAAAAAGCTGTCCTTGAAATGGTCTTGATATGTTCTTCAAAAGAGAGATCAGGGTCCAGAGTAATGCCGAGGTCCTTCACAGTTTTATTTGAGACGACTGTACAACCATTAAGATTAATTGTCAGATTCAACAGAAGATCTCTTTGTTTCTTGGGACCTAGAACAAGCATCTCTGTTTTGTCCGAGTTTAAAAGTAGAAGGTTTGCAGCCATCCACTTCCTTATGTCTGAAACACATGCTTCTAGCAAGGGCAATTTTGGGGCTTCACCATGTTTCATTGAAATGTACAGCTGTGTGTCATCCGCATAGCAGTGAAAGTTAACGTTATGTTTTCGAATAACATCCCCAAGAGGTAAAATATATAGTGAAAACAATAGTGGTCCTAAACGGAACCTTGAGGAACACCGAAATTTACAGTTGATTTGTCTGATATGATATGTCTGACATGCTCTTGGCGCACCGATTCCTTTAGCGGGATCATTTTCGTCAACATCCGGTGAATTGCAGAACGCCAAATTCAAAGTAAATTACTAAAAATATTTCATTTTCATGAAATCACAAGTGCAATATACCAAAACACAGCTTACCTTGTTGTTAATCCACCTGGCGTGTCAGATTTCAAAAAAGCTTTATGGTGAAAGCAAACCATGTGATTATATGAGGACAGCTTTCAGCAGACAAAACATTACAAACAGCTAGCAGCCAAGTAGATTGGTCACGAAAGTCAGAAAAGCAATAAAATTAATCGCTTACCTTTGATGATCTTCGTATGTTTGCACTCACAAGACTCCCAGTTACACAATAAATGTTTGTTTTGTTCCACAAAGATTCTCTTTATATCCAAAAACCTCCATTTGGTTGGTACATTTTGTTTAGTAATCCAAAGGTTCGTGCAGGTCACAACGGGCAGACAAATTCCAAATAGTATCCGTAAAGTTCGTAGAAACATGTCAAACGTTTTTTATAATCAATCCTCAGGTTGTTTTTACAATAAATAATCGATAATATTTCAACCGGACGGTAAACCTTTCAATACAAGAGAGAAAGAAAAGGTCTCGCTCCAGTGGCGCGCGCATGAACAAATCTAAGGACATCTGGCTATCCACTGACGCGATGTGATCATTCTCGCTCATTTTTCAGAATAAAAGCCTGAAACTATGCCTAAGTGTAAGCCATAGGGAAAGGAATCTGGTTGATATCCCTTTAAATGGAGGATAGGCTTGCAATGGAACAGAGTAGTTTCAGAAAAACAGCACTTCCTGGTTGGATTTTCCTCAGGTTTTCACCTGTAATATCAGTTATTTTATACTCACAGACAATATCAGTTTTGGAAACTTTAGAGTGTTTTGTATCCTAATCTGCCAATTATATGCATATTCTAGCTTCTGGGCCTGAGAAATAGGCAGTTTACTTTGGGAACGTTTTTTATCCAAACATCAAAATACTGCCCCCTTGCTTCAAGAGGTTATTAAACAAATGTGGTTTCTACTGACAATTGAGATGCACAAACTATGGCATAAGTGAATGATGAGCGAATAAGAGGCAATCCGTTATTGCGATTAAGACATTATTGAGCGAGCTAAAACATAATCAATATAAATATTTGTTCATCAGTTTTGAAAATGTACAGCGACAGAATTTAGAACATGGGCCGTTCTTACAGTATTCTACCTGCACACCAAGTCAGAACCGTAGGATGAATAAATGGGGCATATACAGTGTTTTCGGAAAGTATTCAGATCCCTTGACTTTTTCCACACTTTGTTACGTTACAATCATATTCTAAAATCGATTATATACAGTACCAGTCAAAATTTGGAACACACCTATTCAATCCAGGGTTTCTTTATTTTGACTATGTTTTTATGTTGTAGAATAATAGTGGAGACATCAAAACTTTGAAATAACACATATGGAATCATGTAGATTCTTCAAAGTAGCCACCCTTTGCCTTGATGACAGCTTTGCACACTCTTGGCATTCTCTCAACCAGCTTCATGAGGTAGTCACGTGGAATGCATTCCAATTAACAGGTGTGCCTTTAGTAAATTTGTGGTATTTCTTTACTTAATGTGTTTGAGCCAATCGGTTGTGTTGTGACAACGTAGGGGTGATATACAAAAGATAGATTTCGTCAAATACGAAGTCCATATTATGGCAAGAACAGCTCAAATAAGCAAAGAAAAACGACAGTCTATCATTACTTTAAGACATGAAGATCAGTCAATGCGGAAAATTTCAAGAACTTTGAAGTTTCTTCAAGTGCAGTCACAAAAACCATCAACCACTATGATGAAACTGGCTCTCTTGGGGACCGCCACAGGAAAGGCAGACCCAGAGTTACCTCTGCTGCAGAGGATAGGTTCATGAGAGTTACAAGCCTCAGATTGCAGCCCAAATAAATGCTTCACAGAGTTCAAGTAACAGACACATCTTAACATCAACTGTACAGAGGAGACTGCGTGAATCAGGCCTTCATGGTCAAATTTTTGTATTTGTATTTATTATGGATCCCCATTAGCTGACTACTCTTCCAGGGGTCCAGCAAAATTAAGGCAGTTTATACAATTTTAAAACATTACAATACATTCACAGATTTCACAACACACTGTGTGCCCTCAGGCTCTTACTCCACCACTACCACATATCTACAGTACTACATCCATGTGTATGTATCGTGTGTGTGTGTGTGTGTGTGTGTGTGTGTGTGTGTGTGTGTGTGTGTGTGTGTGTGTGTGTGTGTGTGTGTGTGTGTGTGTGTGTGTGTGTGTGTGTGTGTGTGTGTGTGTGTGTGTGTGTGTGTGTGTGTGTGTGTTAAATTGCTACAAAGAAACCACTACTAAAGGACACCAATAATAAGAAGAGACTTGCTTGGGCCAAGAAACATGAGCAATGGACAATAGACTGGTGAAAATCTGTCCTTTGGTCTGATGAGTCCAAATTTGAGATTTTTGGTTCCAACCACCGTGTCTTTTGTGAGACGCAGAGTAGGTGAACGGATGAGCTCTGCTTGTGTGGTTCCCACCGTGAAGCATGGAGGAGGAGACGTGATGGTGTGGTGGTGCTTTGCTGTTGACACTATCTGTGTTTTTTTTAGAATTCAAGGCACACTTAACCAGCATGGCCACCACAGCATTCTGCGGCGATACGCCATCCCTTCTGGTTTGCGCTTAGTGGTACTATCATTTGTTTTTCAACAGGACAATGAACCAACACACCTCCATTCTGTGTAAGGGCTATTTGACCAAGAAGGAGAGTGATGGAGTGCTGTATGAGATGACCTGGCCTCCACAATCACCCGACCTCAACCCAATTGAGATGGTTTGGGATGAGTTGGACTGCAGAGTGGAGGAAAAGCAGCCAACAAAGTGCTCGGCATTCCAGGTAAAGCTGGTTGAGAGAATGCCAAGCTGTCAACAAGGCAAAGGGTGGATACCTTGAAGAACCTAAAATATATTTTGATTTGTTTAACACATTTTTGGTTACTACTTGATTCCATTTGTTATTTCATAGTTATGATGTCTTCACTATTTTTTTTTTACAATGTAGAAAATAGTACAAATAAAGAAAAACCCTTGATGAGTAGTTGTGAGTACTGTGCTCATTAATCTACACACAGTACCCCATAATGGCAAAGCTAAAAGATGTAGACATTTTTGCCAAAAAATAAATAAATATAATAATGAAATAGCAGATTTACATATGTATTCAGACCAAAGCTTCGGTAGATATAACTTGATTTTACATTTTATCTGTAGCCAATGACCTTGAGCCTTCTTGGATGGGCACTTCTAATATAAATCTATGGCAGCACCCAAGGGGGCTTGAACATTCTAGCTGTCCCTGTAGATTTTGAGGTGACGTAGTGTCTCCATGAGTGACAGTACACTCATCTTCATCAAGGGTGCCAATATTTTCGACCTGACTGTAGGTACTGTATGCTGTACTGTATGCTTTGAGGTAGTAGGGTATAATGAAGACACTCATAGGAGTGATGTTTCTGTTGTTTTGCTATCAGAAAGGTGTGGGTTAAAATGATCTATAATGTAATTACTGTCATTGGTCAACGAGGCCTTGGAGGTAATCATCTATGACCAAGTCTAGAATGTTTTAAGAAAACATTATCTCAAGTTCAGTCCACACACACGCATACTTCTGCGACCAAGGAAATGTGTCTTTCATGATAAATTCTCATTGGCGTGTCCAGCGACATCCAGCCCATGATGACAAATCAACACATTTTTCAATCTCTCGCTCTCCCTCCCTTTCTTTCTCTTATATTCCCTGCAATTGATTTTTCTTGCCCTTCTTTCTCCCTTCCTATCCCTGCCCTGGAAACAAATGGCACGTTCCTCTAAAATGTGGTGTCAAAGTCTGCAAGGCTCAGCATCATTAAGAAGAAAACTAGAGGTTAGTATGTTACATACTGCAGGCCACATACTATAACAGTACCAACAAAGTTGACCTGCTCTTCAATGTTAAAGTTCACACTTTATTTTCCTATTCAGACACCTCTACACATGTATTTATTTTTTGCAATAATGATTGCGCAGTAAATTCCTTTTTGGCAAAGTACAAACATCAACACTATAACATCAACTGAAACCCAATCTGCAAATCATTCATCATGTTATAGCGGTCGACGTCTGAATGGACTGAGAGAGGAGAGAGAGATGCTTTAATTTCGGACACAGTGGAAATGTCAGACCTCTGTCATTGATAACCAGTGAAATCTAATAAGGAGGAAGGAAGAGGGGCATCGTTTTTTCCATCCCCCTGCCCCTCTGAAGTCAGTTCCAAAAATTGGAAACAGCGGCAGGCCCTAATCTTCCATAACATGCACGGAGAGTCATCGCGACGATAAACGTCCCCAGATATACGTCCCCAGATATACGTCCCCAGATATACACCCACATGTAAATAAAAAAGGGCCAGTAGTCCCGAGACTAACTGCCTTGCCTGTCTGTAGAGCATGATTTATAAACAGACATTTCACATAGTCCCGAGACTGCCTTGCCTGTTTGTAGAGCATATGATTTATAAAAAGACATTTCACATAGTCCCGAGACTGCCTTGCCTGTCTGTAGAGCATGATTTATAAACAGACATTTCACATAGTCCCGAGACTAACTGCCTTGTCTGTCTGTAGAGCATGATTTATAAACAGACATTTCACATAGTCCCGAGACTGCCTTGCCTGTCTGTAGAGCATATGATTTATAAAAAGACATTTCACATAGTCCCGAGACTGCCTTGCCTGTCTGTAGAGCATGATTTATAAACAGACATTTCACATAGTCCCGAGACTAACTGCCTTGCCTGTCTGTAGAGCATTATTTATAAACAGACATTTCACATAGTCCCGAGACTAACTGCCTTGCCTGTCTGTAGAGCATTATTTATAAACAGACATTTCACATAGTCCCGAGACTAACTGCCTTGCCTGTCTGTAGAGCATTATTTAAACAGACATTTCACATAGCCCCGAGACTAACTGCCGTGCCTGTCTGTAGAGCATGATTTATAAACAGACATTTCACATAGTCCCGAGACTAACTGCCTTGCCTGTCTGTAGAGCATGATTTATAAACAGACATTTCACATAGTCCCGAGACTAACTGCCTTGCCTGTCTGTAGAGCATTATTTAAACAGACATTTCACATAGCCCCGAGACTAACTGCCGTGCCTGTCTGTATAGCATTATTTATAAACAGACATTGGTAACTTTATTGATATTTATGGAAATTGGGGGTGGGGAAATAAGCCCCCATGGTTACGGGATATTGGAGAGGATTTAATTTCCCCCGGACCCGGCATGCTCAGAAATTAGGTCTGGTCGGACGGAGAATCTCAGAATATGTCCGTGCAGATCACACCACTCTTCCTGATTACTTAAGTCATGGCTCTTATCTGCAAACTGCCACATGGATACTACTTCGGCATTGGATACATGGATACTACTTCGGTAACTCCATCCCTTCTTCTTCTTCTTCTTCTTTAAGGGCTCCGTGGTCTTCTTGTCTCTGACCTATATCCTCCTGTGCTGATCAGATTAAAGACCAACCTTTGGCCAGAGGACCGCTACTAAAGTTACAACAGAGCTGGAATGCATTATTAGAAATGTGTGACAAATATGTCAAGCCTAATTGTGTTACTGGTGTGGAAAAGTAGACAACCCACAGTACAAAACTAACTGTGTCCCGAATCCCCCGATGTGCCACCAACAGGAACAACGACCTTGAGGGACATTTCAGCTGTGGAGCCCGCTGCTAATTAGAACAGGAAGTACTCATTAGCCAATGAGTGTCACCCTCCCATGGGTTGTCCCATCTCCCATGATGCTCCCCTGGACCAGCATGAGCTGTTCTTCAAACTTGGCTAGTGTAGAATGTACTAGGCCTATTACTGTGCTGATGATTTGTTTCACAAGGATTATTGGCTAATTTGCACGAAGTAAGAAATGAATAGTAAATATTGCAATACATCATAACATACTGTAGTAGTCTAGTAATAACAATGATGGCTATAAAAACAAATCTGGCCAGTGAAACCATTACCTACCATCTGATTCCATTAGAAACTGTCTCTAAGATTAATGGTCATTGGTTTATCATCACACAGTGTTAGGAGCGTGTATTGGAGGCGAAGTCATGTGCAGGACAGCAGAGTGTAGTGAACAGGCGCACTTTTTATTCCGGTCCAAAATGACAGCACAAAGTAACATAAATGTTATGTAATGTTATGTTCCGTGCCCAAACACGGAACATAGACAAAAAGTCATGCGTGTAACAATATCCACAATTCCAAAATACACGTAACACAAACAATCTTACACAAAGACATGATGGGGAACAGGGGAATATGGATTGATTGGGGAATGAAAACCAGGTGTGCAGGGAACAAGACAAAACAAATGGAGACATGAAAAATGGAGCGGCGATAGCTAGAAAGCCAGTGACGTCGACCGCCGAACGCCGCCCGAACAAGGAGAGGAGCCGACTTCGGCGGAAGTCGTGACACACAGGGGAATGGCCATTCTCTAAACACCAATCAGACTAAAGTATTAGACGATGGCGGCGGCGGCTCATCAGTGTCCGTTTAAACGACTTGTCTGTATTTATTGTCGCCAGTCGCTCGGTGTGCAGGCAGTGTCTTTTAGCGAGCCATATTAACGCCTCTCAACTGACACAATTTCCAGGGCTGAGGTTTGGGAATAACAATACAACATGGACTCATAGCCCTCCCCACTCAGCCTCCCCTGCGCCCCCCCAGAGGTTGTCAAGAGATTACCGGAACATTACAAAGCAGGTTTTCCCGTGTCAAATTAAAACCTCTCCCCCTCTTAACAGCATCTTAAACCATCTTTTTTATCCTCGCTTTCCTTTTCTGCTTGGATGACTGGGAAAATAACCAGGGAACAAAAAAGGTCAAGTGGCTGCCTCTCTGTTGACTCTGTTTTTTTTTATATAAAGAGCAAAGGGAATAGAAAATGTTCTGAGGTAGCCCAGCATGAAATTATTGCATGGTAATGAGTCTTTGAGCCAAGGATGGGGATGGGGGGGACTGACATCTAGTTAGGCTCACACTCTACCTCTGTTTGAGTGTGTGTCTGTTGATGTTCATGTTATATGCCTTGAGACATTGCAAGTGAATAGAGGGGATTTGCTGGTTGCGTTTCAGTGGTGGAAGTGTGGTTTGGGGTTGGTGTCTGTGCTGGCTGACTTATGACCATACTGGACAAGTTCATCAGGTCTGGAGGTCTGGCTTGCCCTCCTGCTGAGGGGATCTGTCTGTGGGTGATAATCTTTGTGCTGAGAAGGGTGTGTGTGGAGGAGGGTTGGTGTGAGTGCACGCATGTGTGTGTGATATGGGGAAAGGATGTGGGTGTGTGGTGGACTTATTACATTTATTACAGTGCAGTTTTATGTCTGGCAGGCCATGCTTAGGGGGAAAATTAGGTGTGATGACTTTCTGTTTCATTAGGTCATTAGTTAGAAAAGTGGCTACATAAATAGCAGAAGCTGTTATTATATCAAAGTCGTGCCAAATAGAAAGAAAAAAAACTTTTCCCATGCAATTCTGTAGATTTATGTTTGTTATTGCAGCCTATGCATTGCAAATCCCTTATCGGTCCACACTGTTACATTTTCACTTTTTAAGTCATTTATATGCTTATTAATACAAGCATTTTGACACAGACCAAGCTTTGTAATTGTGAAGGCATTAAATAACTATGACAAAATAACATGCTAAATCACAAAACTGTCTCAGATCCAAATCGGAGTATTTTTTGTCTGTGTACTTTAAAAGCTTGGATGAAAGGCTTTCCTTTCTACCAAGCATGATACTCGGCTAGTTGTTCTGTGTCTTTTTGTGTTACCAGGTTTTAAAAAAAAAACTCTTTGTAACCAATACTATTGAACTGGCGCCTGGCGGGGGTTTGCTCTCCAATAACATTGCAGAGGATTACACCAAAAAAATGAAAAGGTTTAGAAATCCACATCATAGATCTGCCTTTAGTTGTCATGCAGCTTTATGGATTTTAAATTGTAAGATACTACCCGATTCACCTCAGCAGTTTGATCAGTCTGCTACATTTTTACTGTTGACTAAGACCAATAAACTGTTTTGCCTCCTCGGCTGAAAAGATAACATGATCAATTTGGCCCACACATGTCAATTACAATAGGTTGAAATTATTTGCAGCATCAGTTTTTCTTTGTACAGGATGGGAAACGCTGAAACTGTATCGAATTTCTTTTGGTCTCTCCCTTTGTCAATCATTACTCCAAAATTACAGTACATATATATATATATATATAGGATGCAGTAAACAGCAGTGTAGGCGTATGGTGCAATTAATCAGAATGTTAGCCTATTTGTTAATGCAGCCTATAGGCTACTATAATACAGTATCTCGACATATTAGTGAATAATAAAGGACTGTCCTAAATACTATCATTTGATTTTTCAGAATTGGACAATTAAAAATGAGCAATATCAGCTAATAGTGTTGAACAATGATTCAATTGATTCATTAATTCAATTAGTCAACATTTCTAGACATTTAATGTCGCATTAACATCGCTTCCTTCCCTCCATTCTCTAGACATAATTCATCTTCATTTAATCTAAACGCACATAATCCAATCATTAAAATAAAGATATTCTTGAATAAATATTCTTAAATACACCTATCACACATGGAAAGCGGAGGCTTCCACCCACCAAGTCAATGCTGCCGTTACTTTAGTTCGATTAAAGGCGAGGTGATATATAATATATATATATTTTTTTAAATCACAAAGCGGTGATGATTCGAATAGCGAAAACACCTTGGCGTTGCGATTCATTTCCCGAGCGCTTTGATAGGCGACCTTCCAGTACCCTCGTTTCGAAATCTTCCATCATTGCACTTGCATGATGTCAATCTGATGCACAACACCCTCCCCCGAGATAGCGAATAAACCGCGTAGTGAGTGAAGCTCGCACTAGCCCGGACGGCTCTAGCTTCGCTCTGCTGTGTGTGTGTTACGCGCAAGCCCGGAGAGAGATGACAAGAGCTTCGCGAGGCTGGACATTCAAACATGGAGCTTTTTAAAACGCAAATGTCGGTACTTTGGATATTATTGCTGAATGGAAACAAGGGCTGTCACACTGAAGAAGGTATGTGGAAGCTATTTTATACGTTTTTTTTGTGTGCTTTTACCCCGGACTGCTCGTAGCAGGTGGATGAATGAACGTGCAACACTCCAGCCAAGCCGAATCGCCAGTTTGGTTGCAGGTGCACGCACGGTGATGCGGAAGTTCAGAGATGTCGACAAAACGTATATTTGTACAAATTGGTCTATATTAAGTAAATAATTTCCGTAGCTTTTTTTCGCCAACATTTTAAAAGGGGTAAAACGCGCCAGAGTTCGGAAAAAACCGCTCCAAATCAATTTGGTGTTAAAGCCGCCTTCGTTGTGTTTCACAGAGCTGGCAGCTTTACGCGTCTCTTTTCAGTAGCTAAGTGACAGTTGAACATGTGGACAAAATATTTAAAAAATGGCGTGATATGTAAGTAAAAAGTAAAAGCGAGGTGTTAAGTTTACCGACTTCGACAAGGATTCACACAAACGTATCTTGTTGCGAATGTATAGCCTAGTCCTACAATCGTATTGTTACAAAATGCGTCCCTTTATCACTTTGACATTGAACGGAAACCGTTAAACCTGGACAGTTATAGTCTTGCAGCAACGTTGTAATTATTTTCTAGTTTGTATGAATGAGCATATTACAAATTGCCCACTGTTTGTCAAAAAGTCTGAAACGCAACAAAAAGCGTTGCTTAAATGTCAGAAGGGGTTAGGCTACTGTCAACGAAAAATGTATTCCAGCACTAGGCTACGTCCCAGCATTTACTTCGTTAACCAGACTGAATAGGAAACATTGTTGCCCTCAGACACTTGCATAGCCAGAATAGATTCTGACTCTAATATTGCTTACATCTGCACTGGGATCGTACTTCCCTAATCATCATATTGATACCCATGGATATTCTGTCTGTAAAAAGTTGCCCTAAAAAAGACGCAACTGTCTTTTCAAACCAGAATGTTGAATAAAATAATATTTATGCTTACTTAACCGGTTGTCTGTGCTATTGGCACTTTTGACAGTAGGATGTGGAGATATAATATCCACACGAAAGTATTGTTTGTATGACTTTTTACGGCCGGTATTAGGTTACTTGTTTTTTCAATTTCTTGAGTCATAGCAAATTAGGCCAAATGTGTAAACAGCATTGTAACCGAACATTGTCTACCTTTCCGTCTGTGGTTCGGTTAAAGGACATTTTTTAAATCTTCATATTCATCAACTCTAGCACCCACCCCAACATCAACATATGTGAAAATGGCACGTTTGTATGTTTTGTATAAAAAAAGACGATAAATGTTTCCATTGACATCGGTGTGCATCATGTCAACTATAGCCAAGCTTAATGAAAAAAGATACATATTCATTCATCGCCAGCACCACCCCAACATACAGTATGTGAAAATGGCACGTGTCTATGTTTTGTAGTAAAAAATATGGAAGATGTGATTTTTAACCAATTATGTGTAGGATGTCAATGGAAACATTGACATCCTACACATAATTGGTTAAAAATCACATCTTCCATATTTTTTACTACAAAACATAGACACGTGCCATTTTCACATACTGTATGTTGGGGTGGTGCTGGCGATGAATGAATATGTATCTTTTTTCATTAAGCTTGGCTATAGTTGACATTTTGTGTTTGTCACATGCGAATTGCGTCAATATTGACAATACAACATGGGAAACACAAACTGGGAAAAAAAAAAAAATACCAGTTTGCTGAAAGTTGGTTTATTAACACTTGCCTGTGGATATTATGTCTCAGACTACCTCCATCATAAGGACAAAATCAGTAGACTGGTAAAGTAAGTTGAAATTATTTTTTTTCAAAATTCTAACTTGTGGGACTTGTGGGACTGTTAGGGAATGCTGAGCCTGCATGTTTAAAACGAGAGTATAAATCATCCACTCTCAGATTATAAAAGGCTAGGTTAGACAGGCTTCCTGTTGGGATTAAAGGGCAATTCCACTGCTTTTCAACCTAATTTTCATTATCTCCTGCACAATAAGCGTCTTCATATGTGAAAACATTGTATTTCTGATTTGTAGAAAATAAATATAAAGTTCAAAAGTTGAAACCAATGACATAAAATGTTAAAACATAAAAAGCCCTTGCAGAGCAAGGGGAACTACTACTTCAAGGTCTCCGAGCAAGTGACGTCACCGATTGAAACGCTATTTAGCGTGTACCACCGCTAACTAAGCTAGCCGTTTCACATGGGTAACAAGAAAATACCCTCCCTCTGGCTAGAATCTCATTGCAGTATCTGGAAATCGGAGAAGCATTTTTTTAGGCCCTTATCTGTTAAACCACAGATCATAGAAACAACATGTTTTCACATGTGACTGACCCCCTTGATTCGGTCTTGTGTTTTTTTTTTTTTTACATTGGATCAAAGTAGAGACTCAGAGCTACACAATGGTATATCATACACTGCATTTGAGGAACAATGGAAAAGTAATTCTGCTTTGAAATTTGATCAACTTGTAAACTGACTTTTGAGAAAATGGACCTTGAATGTTTTGGTGCATCTACTGTGAAGAGCTTCTTTGTCTACACCTATTTAACATCGTTCACACCCTCTTAAGCCTTAGCCCTACCCATTTCATTAAGGATTCACATAGTGAGTAAGGTAGTGTAGTAAACAACCAAAGATTTTAATATTAAAGTGGTGAAAGTAGTAGCTTACAATAAGGAAAACTCCAGGTAAAAATACACTTTATCTAGTCCTTGGCCTATATCCTAATCTGACTTTGGTGGAGGTATATCACAGGATATAGAAGGTGTAAACGGTACAGAGAAAGGGTTATTTGCATAGTAGCAATATCAAAAATAGAAAGTGTCCAGATAAATATTTCATAATTATTTGATGATGCTAACCCAGACACACTTGTCTAAATTGATGGGTCATGTGAAAGAAATGATATAACCCCCAGCCACATCTAGCTAAGTGGATGGGTCACTAATGTGTAGACATACACATGTTAATGAAATACAATAGATGGCCGTAATCACCCCCAAACACACCAGGCTAACTTGATGGGTCATGTAACAAGCATTACATGACCCATCAAGTTAGCTAGCTAAACAATTATCCATAATCCCAACCCATACAGTACAAATGGATTGTCATAGCTAGCCACCATGCACGAAATGCTGTATTATAAATCTGCAGGTAGCTTAAGATAACCAACTAGGTTCGATGTTAGCTAGATAGCTAACATTAGGCTATACCTATCAACGCAAATGGCTTTCTGAGAAACAAGTAATATTACTACACAGATCATACACATAACGTTAGCCAGCCACCAAGCTAACGTTCGCTAGCTAGCTATCAGTACACTGTAACCTGCAATTAAACTTTCTCACAAAATTAGAAAGTATAATATCTGAAAATGAAGCTAGACTCTTGCCCATATAAACGGATGAACGCTTCACGGCAGCCTGGAACCCTTTAACCAAGACGTCCTGTGTCATTTCCGTTTGTTTGTAGCTGCAGCTTGTTTGGCCCGTTGTGTCAAGTCACTCCAGTTCACACTGACCGTGCGCAGAAAGTAGTTCATCACAACTTTTCCCCACTGATCTTTGTCGATAGTGCCTGTTAAATTCAGGGCAGCAATGTTGCTGAGAGCAGTATCACCACTTTTGCAGTTCTCCATGGCTAACGTTATAGCTTTTTAAAAAGCCACAGTAGCAATGTTAGACAGAAGCATGCTACATGATAGACCAATCCGAGCTCCTCTCTCGGCATGTCCAGCCCATCCATTATCTTAGCCAATAATGGCTAGCAAGAAGGTTCCTGTCTGTTTCTGTGGCTAAACCAACTAGGCTCGTAATTTATCAATTTTATTTTACACTGTGGAGTGTAAAAGTATGGCTTGGAAAACGTACCTCAATCCAGGGACGTGAAATGCGTTGTACTCAAATTGTACCATTATTCCAACTATTACACTGGGAACTTTGAACGCCTGCCAGTTTTTTTGCAGTTGTTCAATCTTCTCAGTGTAACAGTTGGGATAATGGGACATTTTGGAGTACAACGCATTTCTCATCCCTGGATTAATTAAGGTAGGTTTTCCGAGCCATATCCTACACCAGCTCCGCAGTATCTTTATCTAAACAGGAAGCCTGTCTGATCCCAGTGCAGTTGTAAACAAATATTGGGTCGGAATCTATTCTGGCTGACACTTGCATAGAGCAAATGGTTTCCTTTGTCTCATTCCCACAATCGCTCATACTTCAAAACCGAGGGCAGAATGTGAAAGTTGGCTTGTTGATGCCCCCTCTCTACCCTCTCTTTCTGCCCTGTAAAGTAGTCTGGCCAGTGGGCTATCTCTCTCTGGTTGTGAGGTATTGAGCGTGGCTCTGATGCAGGAAGGGCTGGGGCTGCGTGTCACTGTTAGGCTCAGGTGAGGCCAGTAAAGCATCCTAATCAGTGCTTGGATTCAGAGAAGGAAGAGCACATAATCACATGCTTTCCCCAGGCGAGGGTTAGTTCCAGCAGTGTCTCAGCACAGCTGAGCCAAGCTGTGCAAACACACATTGCATGTACAAACACAAACATGCAAACGAGCACACACACATTCGGCTCATATGCACACATAGCTTTGTTACTTACACACAGACACACACACACAATCTCACTTAAACACAGCAATCTCGCTTAAACACAGATTCACGTCATTATTACTTACACACACACACACACACATCCTCTCATACACACGCTGCACACACCCACATGACATGGCATGCCGACAACACGCACACACATACAAGCTTTCTTACTGTACACCCACATGAACACAGAATTGCATGCATACTTATCCACACAGACATAGCATTACATTATACATTATCCACACAGATATAGTGTTTAGGTATAGAGTATTATACCATGGCATTGTTGAATACTCGTTTCTGATTGGCTTGAAGGTCATTCTAGAGCGTGGAATATTTTGCTATAACGCTCGGTGGAATTGAATGGCAATGTTTGAGCTCCTTTAGAAAGCAAAAGTTGAATTGAAAAGTTATTGGCATTGTTGAATAAACAATGAATTGAATTAATACCATTTTTTTAAATGAATGAATACATTTTTTTGAATAATTTTCATAGCATCAAGTTAGGATTGGCGGTTTGACTAGCTAAACTAGCAAGCCTGTGTGGTTACCAAGGCAACTACTGTAGCTATCTAGTAAACGTATAGCTTCTTCAGTGGATGTTGAAAGAACACATTTCTACCTGCAAATGGTATAAAAGGGATAATCAACTCAGGGCTCTATTCCTTCTGTGGAAAATAACGCAACTCTGTGGAAGAAGGTCAGTTCCACTCCGCTGGCACATCATGGAACATCTACGTCGTTCATTATTTTCCATAGAACACATAACCCCTCGTTGATAATCCCTTCCCTATAATACTATAGAGCACTTTTACACCCACAGCTCGGTGTTGCCAGCTTGAGTCGTTGCCCTGGAATGCTGGCCAGTCGGATTGGACGCTCTGTTCTAATTGATGTTGTGACAACGATTAATTGCTGTGAAAGCAATGTGTTTCTGAAGGCTGGGGTTGGCAGCCATGTCATTGGGGCTCGCAACAGTAGGGGGATTTGCCTCTGTCTGTTCAAATCCCTCTCTCAATGCTATCTGTATTATTAGAGATGCAGTGCATTCGGAAGGTATTCAGACCCCTTGACCTTTTTCCAAGTTTTGTTATGTTACAGCCTTATTCTAAAATGGATTACATACATTTTTTCCCCTCAATCTACACACAATACCCCATAATGACAAAGGGAAAACAGGTTTTTAGAAATGTTTGCTAATAAAAAATTAAAAAACAACAACATATAAATAACTTAAGTATTTAGACCCTTTGGTATGAGACTCGAAATTGAGCTCCGGTGCATCCTGTTTCCATTGATCGTCCTTGAGATTTTCCTACAACTTTGGAGTCCACCTGTGTTAAACTCAATTGATTGGGCATGATTTGGAAAGGCATACACCCGTCTGTCTACATAAGGTCCCATAGTTGACAGTGCATGTCAGAGAAAAAACCAAGCTATGAGGTCGGTGGAATTGTCCAAGACAACGAGCTCCAAGACAGGATTGTGTTGAGGCACAGACCTGGGGAAGGGTACCAAAAAAATATCTGCAGTATAGAAGGTCCCCAAGAACACAGTGGCCTCCATCAATTTAAAATGGAAGAAGTTTGGAACCACCAAGACTCTTCCTAGAGCTGGCCGTCCGGCCAAACTGAGCAATCGGGGGAGAAGGGCCTTGGTCAGGGAGATGACCAAGAACCCAATGGTCACTCTGACAGAGACTGGCACTATGAAGCATGGTGGTGGCAGCATCATGCTGTGGGGATGTTTTTCAGCGGCAGGGACTGGGAGATTAGTTAGGATCGGGGGAAAGATGAACAGAGCAAAGTACAGAGAGATCTTTGGGGGGGTATTATGTGTAGATTGAGGGGGAAAAAACAATTGAATCAATTTTAGAATAAGGCTGTAAAAAGAAAAAGTCAAAGGGTCTGAATACTTTCCCAATGGACTGTAATTCACCACTTTCATACAAGACTGTGGCCTGGTAGTGAATGTCTTTCTGGTCTCTGTCCTTGTTTCTGTGTTTGTCTCTCTCGGTCTATTTGCGTTTCTTGGTGTCTCAGATTTCTGCGTGCACCAAGGTGTGTGTGTGAGCAAGGCCTGTATATGTGTGTGTGTGAGCAAGGCCTGTATATGTGTGTGTGTGTGTGAGCAAGGCCTGTATATGTGTGTGTGTGTGTGTGTGTGTGTGAGCAAGGCCTGTATATGTGTGCGTGACACCCCCCCCCCCCCCTCCCTCCCTCCCCACATTACCATGCGTCTCACATCTCAGGCTGGATTAAGGAGCGCTAATACTGCTGTTGCCCTGTAGGCAGTGTGGGGTGTCTTCCCCTCCTTGCACAGTCAATCTAGCTCTCGCAGCCGCTCTCTCATTCCCTACGCCTCAATGCTAACACACCTTGGCATCTCATCGGGATCTCATTTACTTCCCTCTCTCCCTCCTCCCCTCCGTATCCACCCATTGTGCAGCTGGAAGAAGGGGAGATTCAGCCTGGGCTAAAACTGAAGCGTAGCCTCTGGGTTCATTATGTTTGTGCCGGCAATTCTTTGTAGCACTGTGTGTTATAGGCTAATGGCCAATCCTCAAGAAGGGGGTTAGTTTTTTTAGATGCCTCTACCCATGGTAGAACAAAACACAACTCTTTTTTTCACAACTAATTTCTGAAATCGATGGTTGTGAAGAAATAATTTAATTGATTGAAAAAACGGATTAAATTGATAGATATTGTCAGGAATCTTGTTCTTGATACAGCTCTGCAGAGTGGTCACTAGCTGGCACAGCCAGTCATAAAGTCATAAAATAAGATTTTAAACCTAAAGTTAACCCTATTGCCTAACCCTAACCTTAAATTAAGACCAAAAAACTACTAAGAAAATGTATGCAATTTTACAATATAGCAAATTAAGACTCATGACAATGACTATCAACCTGACTTTATTTACCTGCAGGTGGGGCTTAAACCAGCTGAAAGCAGTCGCCCCATGAAAAACAGTCAACTCATTTTGATTCTATGCTTCATTGTGCTATCCTGAACTCTCTGAAATGAGTTGTGATACATGCTTTGAAAGCAGATGACCTGACGTAGTCACTTCCCTTATGATTGATGCAAACCACTTTTGTGAGTGCCAACCCGTGGGCTCAGATCCCTGGTCCTTCTCTCTTGGCTGAGGCAGAGGGGTTCTGGAGCTGATAGTGGCGACCTCGCTGTGTGCGAAAGGTCAAAGTGATTTGTGAAGTTGGAAGCCGTGTCCGTGACATTGTCCCCCTGGGCTTTTTGGGCGATGTCATTTTGATGGCAGAGACCGAGGGAGGAGAGGAAAGTGCCAGGTACATGGTGAGCGGAAGAAATGGAAGGGGAGGTGAGGGAGACTGGGATGAGGGAGGAGTGAAAAAGGGAGCGTCCTAACCAGTCACCTTTCCTTTGGTGCATAGCTCTCCAACAAAGGATATGTAGCCTAATTTACAGTCCAACAATCCCCAAAATGACTCTGCACTCTAAAGCATTTGCTTACTTACCAACTGCTAACGTTGACTTTGATGGTTTGATTGATTTTATGTGTGTCTTTAAAGCTTCCTAGAGGGTCACCTGATTTTCCTTTGTTCCCCTGTAAGGACGGACGCTATTCTGCTGTATCTGCAGTAATGCTCTGTGCGTGCGTGTTTGTGCCGATGTAGATGTTATAGGTAAGATGTAGATGTTATAGGTAAGATGGATGTCTTCTTTTTAGCTGATTCTTTAGCCTTATTGGATAGTGAGGAATGATTAGGGGACTTTATACTGGTGCTAGTGAGGAATGGGGATATTTGGGATGGATGGAGCGCAAGACACTACAGAGGGTAGTGAGTACTAGAGGTCGACCGATTAATCGGAATGGCTGATTTTATTAGGGCCGATTTTTCAAGTTTTCATAACAACCGGTTATCGGCTTTTTTGGACACCGATCATGGCCGATTACATTGCACTCCACGAGGAGACTGCGTGGCAGGCTGACTACCAGTTATGCGAGTGCAGCAAGGAGCCAAGGTAAGGTGCTAGCTAGCATTAAACGTATCTTATAAAAAACAATCAATCTTAACATAATCACTAGTTAACTACACATGGTTGATGATATTACTAGTTTATCTAGCTTGTCCTGCGTTGCATATAATCGATTCCGTGCCTGTTAATTTACCAATGAATCACAGCCTACTTCGCCAAACGGGGGATTTAACAAGCGCATTCGTGAAAAAAGAAGTTGTTGCACCAATGTGTACCTAACCATAAACAAAAAACATCTTTCTTAAAATCAATACACAAGTATATATATTTAAACCTGCATATTTAGTTAATATTGCCTGCTAATATGAATTTCTTTTAATTAGGGAAATTGTGTCACTTCTCTTGCGTTCTGCACTACAGAGTCAGGGTATATGCAGCAGTTTGGGCCACCGGGCTCGTTGTAAACTGTGTGAAGACCATATCTTCCTAACAAAGACAGCCAACTTCGCCAAACGAGGGATGATTTAACAAAAGAGCATTTGCGAAAAAAGCACAATTGTTGCATGAATGTACCTAACCATAAACATCAATGCCTTTCTTAAAATCAATACACAGAAGTATATTTTTTAAAACCTGCATATTTAGTTAAAAGAAATTCATGTTAGCAGGTAATATTAACCAGGTGAAATTGTGTCACTTCTCGTGCGTTCATTGCACGCAGAGTCAGGGTATATGCAACAGTTTGGGCCGCCTGGCTCGTTGCGAACTAATTTGCCAGAATTTTACGTTATTATGACATAATATTGAAGGTTGTGCAATGTAACAGGAATATTTAGACTTATGGACGCCACCCGTTAGATCAAATATTCCGTATTTCACTTAAAGAATAAACGTTTTGTTTTCTAAATGCTAGTTTCCGGATTTGACCATAATAACAACCTAAGGCTCGTATTTCTGTGTGTTATGTTATAATTAAGTCTATGATTTGAGAGAGCAGTGTGACTGAGCGGTGGTAGGCAGCAGCAGGCTCGTAAGCATTCATTCAAACAGCACTTTACTGCGTTTGACAGCAACTCTTTGCAATGCTTCAAGCATTGTGCTGTTTATGACCAAGCCTATCAACTCCCGAGATTAGGCTGGCAATACTAAAGTACGTATTAGGACATCCAATAGTCAAAGGTATATGGAATAGAGAGAGAGTCCTATAATAACTACAACCTAAAACTTCTTACCTGGGAATATTGAAGACTCATGTTAAAAGGAACCACCAGCTTTCATATGTTCCCATGTTCTGAGTAAGGAACTTAAACGTTAGCTTTTATACATGGCACATATTGCACTTTTACTTTCTTCTCCAACACTTTGTATTTGCATTATTTAAACCAAATTGAACATGTTTCATTATTTATTTGAGACTAAATTGATTTTATTGCTGTATTATATAAAGTTTTCATTGTTCATTCAGTATTGTTGTAATTGTTATAAATATATATAATAATCGGCCGATTAATCGGTATCAGCTTTTTTTGGTCCTCCAATAATCGGTATCGGTGTTGAAAAGTCCTAATCGGTCGACCTCTAGTGCATACGGCCCAGTACATCACCGGCGCCAAACTTCCTGCCATCCAGGACCTCTATACCAGGTGGGGTCGGAGGAATGCCCTAAAAATTGTCAGACTCTAGCCACCATAGTCAAACTTCTCTGTGCTACCGTACGGCAAACGGTACTGGAGCACCAAGTCTAGGTCTGAACAGCTTCTACCCCCAATCTATAAGACTCCTGAACAGCTAATCAAATGGCTAACCAGACTATTTGCATTGCCCCACCCCCTGTTCTACGCTGCTGCTACACTCTGTTATTGTCTATGCATAGTCGCTTTAAAAACTCTACCTACATGTACATATTACCTCGACACCGGTGCCCCCGCACATTGACTCTGTACCTGTATCCCCTGTACATTGCCCCGCTATTGTTATTTACTGCTGCTCTTTAATTATTTGTTATTCTTATCTCTTACTTAAAAAAAATAGTATTTTCTTAACTGCATTGTTGGTTAAGTAAGCATTTCACTAAGGTGAAACACCTGTTGTATTCGGCGCATGTGATAAATACAATTTGATTTGAATGGCAGATTCTGTTTTAGGAAGAATTGTGTGTGTCTTTATGCGTGTGTGTGTGTGTGTGTGTGTGTTTATGTATTTGTGTAATTTTTAGCATCTGCATGTATGGGTAATATAGATATGGCAGAGTATGAGAAGCCTTGACATTATCCTCCAGTCTGCTCTATAGGTTTCCATCCTCCACCACCAAAGCTGTTAACACGAGCAAAAGACAAGGTTAATACTGTACATGCTAGCTCACGCCCCACCTCAGTCAATATTCATAAAGCTGGCAAACTCAAAGTGGAGAGGAACATGGAGAGTGGGACTCTGGGGAGCGCATCAATACAGTAGCATGGATTGGGGAGAAGTTAAATAAATAAATAATAATTTAACACCTGATAGGTGTGCCCCTCCACGTGCAAAACACGCATACACATACATGTTAAAACACACACGGACATTAAAACACCTCACATGAACACACACTCACATACATTACACACACTCCAGACCATAACCATTCCCTTACAAGACATGTTGTTTTGTAAAGGTTCCTTAAAGGTTGAGTATGAAAGGCCTCATTAATATAGAAAACATTTGCCTTAAGGGGGAATGCTGCTGTTATTTTTGCCTTTGTTTTACAATGTTGCCTTTAAGAATGCATTTTCTCCTCTGTATATACTGTACAGTGATGATAATAATAGAATGGTTGTCTGGTAGACCATATCAGCCAAAGGGACTTAGTTCCTCAACATATTCAATACAGTATATTATGTAGTCCAGGTGGGAAATGGACTGACAACTCTGATGCTTAGAAACCGGCCTTGGAAGTACTAAATGTTTATGCTTTTGGCATACACTATGAGTAGCAAAGGATAAGTCAGTATGGCCTATAGTACCTGGTCTGAGTACCAGTCTCTTTAGCTAACCTTCCACTCCTAGTCATCGCCAAAGAGACTGTACTCCTCCAGCTCATTAATGATAGAATGTTCATATTTGAAGATGATCCATGACATGGAGTACAGGGAGTGGGTTAGCTAAAGAGACTGGTACCCTGGCTATATAGTACCTGCTTGTGACTGAATGTGCCGTCTCCTATTACCAAAGGTTACGTGTGCTGGTCCTCTTCTCACAGCTGTTGGCTTAGAGACTATCAGCCTGAATCTAGCCTGGTTTAGACTGCAGCATTAGCTCAGGGTAACGGCAGGTCAGGTAATACTCCTCGTCGGTGTCTTCATTACACAGCAAATGATCAGAATATCCACGTGTTGGTTGGGAGGGTATACAGTGTACTTTTGATGTAGTTTTGTATCCTAACATGGAATTACTGTATCTGCCTACCACTCTTGAGCCATCCAATGGTCATGTAAACCAGAAGGTTTGATTTCTTTAGCGGCTTGTAGAACATGACATGAGGTCCGTGCCATGTGCCCATCTATCCAGGGATTCTATGTTGGACAGGACACTAAAGACACACGAGATGTGAAACAGAATGTCATGTCCACCCCTGCTAATGTCTGTTCCCCTCCCATGAGCCTCCCCTCTATGCTGTCAGTGCTCGCCTTGCCAGGAATGGCTGTGAGGGCTGCTCGTCAGCCTGAATACCGTATTTCGAAATACCATCAGTATGATTTTCCAATACCATCACTATACATTTGAATACTAGTACTTCTTAAATAAATACCTATAGTCAACTTGTGCACGAGATGAAGCAGATTACATTCAACATTATGAAGCTTACCGGTACAAGTTTGTACAATGTCCCTGTGCAGTTTATTTTTAGTAGAGGAAAGAGTGCCTCCTACTGGCCTTCCAACACCACTTCCAGCAGCATCAGGTCTCCCATCCAGGGACCATCCAGGACCAACCCTGCTTAGCTTCAGTGGCAAGCCAGCACTGGGATGCAGGCTGGTATGCTGCTGGCTATAAAATGTGCCAAATAAATTCTATCCAGCTGGGTTTTGCTAACTTGCTAAGTAGCTAACGTTAGCTTGCAAGATTAAATTTATTGGTAACAGACAATCCCCTCCTGGATTAAGATCCCTGCTTTCTAATAATTGTCTGTGCTGCAAACTGCGTTTTTTGTGAGGATTGTGTAACTTTATGAGCTGGGTTGTCTGTCTTTAGTCGGTCTTCACATGCGCTCGTTAACATTTACCTAGCATCCGCTGTGAGGATTCCTTAGTACTTGTTAGCATTCTGGTGATGTTCTTTTGGCTTTTTTTGTTTAGGGGAAAATAACGCCCCTTGTGCACTGCCGGTAATTCCGTATATCCCGGGATGGCACAGTCACGGTAAGAAGGTATGGACATCTGGAAACTGTTCAACTCTTGCTCCTAATGTCTTTGTCCTCCAGCTAGTCCTATGCTGCTGCATCGTCCGAACGGCACATGTTAGGGGGTTTAGACTGTGGGGCTTTTGACCTCACACATGCAATACCAATCAGAAATTCCTACGCACCTACTGTACAATAATGGCGTCTTCTAACATTTTAATTTGTCACTTCGCGATGCCTGTTGACAGGCCTGTAGGCTGCTCTCTGTGTGCAGGGCTACTTCTGTAATGTTTCCAATCTCATTCAAATCCCTGCGTCATCATATTCATGCCATCATGTTCCTCCTCCTCAACATCTGTGCTGCAAATATGATGTGTACAATGTGTCATAGCAGACGTCTCTGGAATGCATAATATTACTGTTTGCAATAGGAGTTCACACACTTTACATATGAGGGACTGCATTTTTCAAGCAGATGGGCTGGACTTTAAAGCAACTAATACATGTTTGATTGGAATCCCCCCTGAGTTGAATGGACACCATTTTATATATATATATATTTTTTTTTAAATATTTTTTTTATTTAACCAGGTAGGCCAGTCGAGAACCAGTTCTCATTTCCAATGGCGACCTGGCCAAGATAAAGCAAAGCATTGTGACAAAAACAACAACAGAGTTACACATGGGATAAACGAACATACAGTCCAAAATACAATAGAAAAATCTGTGTACAGTGTGTGCAAATTAAGTAAGGAGGTAATGCAATAAATGGGTCATAGTGGCGAAGTAATTACAGTTGTGCAATTAACACTAGTGATAGATGTGCAGATGAGGATGTGCAAGTAGAAATACTGGTGTGCAAAACAAGGTTCTTGTGTTTTGAAAGGCACTTGTGTAAAGAGCTTGATCCCACTTGATGCAAACATAACAGGAGTCCCATCCAGTGACAAAGCAAAGGATTTGTACAATCAGAGGAAATATGTAATGTCGCGCCTAATCACGCGCTTATCAGCGCTGTCAACTCCTCAGTTAAACAGCGTGCTTACTGATTAGGCATTTAGACAAGTACCACTGGCTTAATTTAAATGCACTGTGTACTGTATGCATACACCCACAAATGGTTCATTCACTCACACACATACACACCAATGCATCCTCATCTTTGTGGGCAATCTTGTCCCCCTTTCCCCGCCTCCCTTCTGGTAATGTTGGTCAAGTAGGAAATTCAGCTGGCTGGGGCTCATAAAGCACCCCCCCCCCCCCCCATCCATGCCCATAACACCCCATTAATCTTTTGGAGAGGCATTTGACCTTTCAAACTCAGACCTGTGGAACTTGCTCACACACACATGTGCACACAGTGCATACCCACTCAGAGAGTACATGCACGTCTACACACACACACCCTTACTCACTCCGTCACACACACAGGCTCCCTCCCTCCGTTACAATAGGAAGGCCGTCTCCCCTCTCCTCCTCGGCAGTGTGGGTTTGACCAGTGACTTGGAAAATTGCCCGACCTTTTTAATGCGCGGTTTCCTCTGCGATGAATAAATACATAAATCGCACGGCTGTGGCTCGATCGCTTTTACAACCTGCCCATCTCACCAACACCCCGCCAAAGAGCAGAGTAGGTTCCTCTGAAGTGGCTACCCCCCCCCCCCGGAGACGGCTGTTCATAATGAAAGGGTCTTAGCCGTGGGGTCCTTGACGAGAGCAGTGTAGGTGGTGGAAGCCTGTAATGGGCTGAGTGGCAGGGGCACTGTAACCTGCCAGCATGGGCCCCTTAGTATTCAGTTGTTCAACAGAAGTACTGGAGAGGGAGGAGAGGGGGATAAAGAGAAGAGATTAAAGGGGGAGACGGGTAAGAGCGGGAGGGGGGATTAGAGGTGGGTGACTTGTCAGGGACCACACACACACACACACACACACACACACACACACCGTATGATTGAGCTGAAAGGCAAAGAAGGTCATTGTGTGTTACATTGCTGCTAGTGTGGAACCAGACGTGTGTCATAGGGTGGTAAGAAAGCAATGACACTATGTTACAGATGCCTCTGAGTCAGTGGGGGTTTCTTAATATGCTACCGTGCCCCCAAGCATGCAAATTTGAACAGCGACCGGTTTGCATTGGAGTGCAAATCAAAGTATGCGAAACGGAGCATGCAGGGCAGTTTTCAGATGCCTACTTCGTTTGTACACATTTCGATGCATCAACGCAAGCTGCAACTGAATTTTTCCCAGGATTGTTATTACGCAACCACGTTAAAAAAAACTACGGTTGGCTGGTTTTGCACTGAAGCAGGAGAATCAAAAGTTACCCACTCACATCTCATGTTATGATGACAATATTTTATGTTGATACGTTAATAAATACATGGTGTTCATTTTGTCATGTTTAACTGCCTAAAATATCCACTGTAGTGTGCGTAGATCTCTGGCTGGCTGAAAATTGTTTTGCTACCTTGTATATCAACATTGCATGTAAAACTAGCTGACTAGCTAAATTATTACGATTCACATGAAGCTAAATGCAAATTTGTTTGCTTTATGTACAGTTGAAGATGTAAGTTTACATACACCTTAGCCAAATACATTTAAACTCAGTTTTTCACAATTCCTGACATTTAATCCTAGTAAAAATTCCCTGTTTTAGGTCAGTTAGTATCACCACATTATTTTAAGAATTTGACATGTCAGAAAAATATATTTATTTAAGCTTTTATTTCTTTCATCACATTCCCAGTGGGTCAGAAGTTTACATACACTCAATTAGTATTTGGTAGTATTGCCTTTAAATTGTTTAACTTGGGTCAAACATTTCGGGTAGCCTTCCACAAGCTTCCCACAATAAGTTGGGTGAATTTTGGCCCATTCCTCCTGACATAGCTGGTGTAACTGAGTCAGGTTTGTAGGCCTCCTTGCTCGCACATGCTTTTTCAGTTCTGCCCACACATTTTCTATAGAATTGAGGTCAGGGCTTTGTGATGGCCACTCCAATACCTTGACTTTGTTGAGATGGTGTTCTTCAGTTTGCAAGCCTAGCCCTTTTTCCTCCATACATAACGATGGTCATTATGGCCAAACAGTTCTACTTATGTTTCATCAGACCAGAGGACATTTCTCCAAAAAGTATGATCTTTGTCCCTATGTGCAGTTGCAAACTGCAGTCTGGATTTTTTTATGGTGGTTTTGGAGCAGTAGCTTCTTCCTTGCTGAGTGACCTTTCAGGTTGTCGATATAGGACTCTATTTACTTTTGTACCGGTTTCCTCCAGCATCTTCACAAGGTCCTTTGCTGTTGTTCTGGGATTGATTTGTACTTTTCTCACCAAAGTAAATTGATCTCTAGGAGACAGAACGCGTCTCCTTCCTGAGCGGTATGACGGCTGTGTGGTCCCATGGTGTTTATACTTGCGTTCTATTGTTTGTACAGATGAACGTGGCACCTTCAGGCGTTTGGAAATTGCTCCCAAGGATGAACCAGACTTTTTCTGAGGTCTTGGCTGATTTCTTTTGATTTTCCCATGATGTCAAGCAAAGAGGCACTGAGTTTGAAGGTAGGCCTTGAAATACATCCACAGGTACACCTCCAATTGACTCAAAGATGTCAATTAGCCTATCAGAAGCTTCTAAAACCATGACATCATTTTCTGGAATTTTCCAAGCTGTTTAAAGGCACAGTCAACTTAGTGTATGTAAACTTCTGACCCACTGAAATTGTGCTGCAGTGAATTATAAGTGAAATAATTTGTCTTTAAACAATGGTTGGAAAAATTGCTTGTGTCATGCACAAAGTAGATGTCCTGATTGACTTGCCAAAACTAAAGTTTGTTAACAAGAAATTTGTGGAGTGGTTGAAAAACAAGTTTTAATGACTCCAACTTAAGTGTATGTAAACTTCAGACTTCAACTGTAGTTATCTTGTTTCTTCTGTATTGGTCGACGTAGTACAGCGTGCGAGTGCTTCTCAAAAGTAACATTTTATGCTTTCCACATTCTCGTCCTCACAAGAACGTACTCAAGAAAACGTCCGCGGAAAACGAACTTTGAGCATGAATGTGTGGAGCACGGTAGTATGCATATTGAGAAACACCCAGTGTCTTCACCACAATGCAATAATCTTTGAAAGTGTGTTTTTTTTGCCTGTTGGTCTGTGTTTGCACACATCTAGCAGTGGGTTTATGGATTTGCTAATTGTGTGTGTGTGTGTGTGTGTGTGTGTGTGAGAGAGAGAGTAGCTGGTAGTGATTGCAATCAGTACAGCAGCAGTAGATCAGGCTGTTTCAGATGGAACTGCTTTATTTCCAGTCAGTCATGTCAGTCAGTTGGATGACTCTCCCCAAAACAATTCACTAGCAGACCCACATCTATATGGTTTCTGTTTGGCTTGCTTTCAGCTTGGTTTACTCGCTGGCTTGCTTTCAGCTTGGTTTTACTCTGTGTATTAGGGCTATGTTGACCCAGTGATGCCAACAAAAATAATTGATCACTTGCACTGGCAAACCCAGCGTGATTGTAGAAGAGCGGAGGAGAGGAAAAACAAGAGGGGGACTTCCGCCTAATTCCTATTGTCGTGGAAATTTCCTCTATTTACCAAATCATGAGCGCAAACCACACACAAGTCAGAGTTAGTTATCAAAGTCCATCTTTAATTATATGACCTCTATCATAACCCTGTGACTCTCAGATAAATTCAGTGTCTCCCAATGAATTCTCTGAGAGCCCCACTGCAATGCAACTGAGATCCTTTAATAGCAAAGAACACACATAGTCAGACAGCATAGACATAATAAATCGTTCAGCTTTGTCTCCTTACTCAAACCCCAGAACCATAAACCAACCCTCCATATCAACAGGCATATATCAAATTGTCATTTAGATACAACCAACTCTAAATACAACCAATCCTGGACAAGCTCACGGAGAGGATAGAATGATTCCAGACACTGCCATCCTCCTTTCCCCGATGGGAAAAGTAGGGAGTGACTGGCACACAAACACAGTGGAGCAAAAGATATGTTTACACATGATGATACTTTGACCTCTCCCCTCTCTGCGGCCCATGCAACTTAGTCTTGACATAGAACAGATACTGCAACCCTGCCACAGTATTATACAAAAATAACATTCTTGATGAGAAGTAACTTACAAACATATGATGAATATAAAACATCTTACCTACGTTACCCACCAATTCTGATTATTCCCTAACACTATGCACAGTTGATTCATTGGCGTCTTCCAATGAACTAGCAGAGAACTAGCAGTGATTCCCACTGGCTGAAATGAGATTCATCCCAAAACGTGGGATAGTCTTGTGTATTCTACAAAGTAGGTGACATGCATGGCCCTCAACTCACCTGTCTTTCGTTAACTCAACATACTATACTTTACTGTAGAAACACGCTGTGTGTATATTTCCAATTACATGCTGTTAGGTTCTTATTTTTCTGAGTAAATAACCCACGGACGCTAGAGAAGCTTTTTAACCAAGTTTATTCTTCCCAAAGGTTTTGTACAGCTGAAAACAGACAGTGAAACATTTCGGACATCACAGTTTATATACATCCCACTTAAGACACACCCCTTTCTCTCCAATCCTTAAATTTTATGGCTCTACAGGAAGCTAATAAAGAGGGTAACAGGATTCCAAACATTTATTACTCTCTTAAGAGAATCTGTCCTCGCCTCTTGACCTCAACCCCTCCTTCACCTAATCCACAGATGTCCATCTGTCTCCGCTGTATCAACACATCACTCTCCTCTCCTCCATCAAACAAAACACATTCCGAGGCCGCCTTCTTTCTTCTGAGAACCATTAACTTCTAACAGAACCCAGTCTCTTTCATTTCCTATCATTCATTTAATATCTCAATGTTCAAAGTTTAGCCAATTCCAACAATGCATATAAAGGATGCGCTTGAGGCTCATAAGACGCGCGCGCACACACACACACACGTCACACACACACGTTACACACACACGTTACACACACACACACGTTACACACACACACACACACACACGTTACACACACACACACACGTCACACACACACACACACGTCACACACACACACACGTGTCACACACACACACGTGTCACACACACACACACACACACATGTCACACACACACACACGTGTCACACACACACACACACACGTGTCACACACACACACGTGTCACACACACACACACACGTGTCACACACACGCACACACACCGTGTCACACACACACACGTGTCACACACACACACGTGACACGTGTCACACACACACACGTGTCACACACACACACGTGTCACACACACACGTGTCACACACACACACACGTGTCACACACACACACACGTGTCACACACACACACACGTGTCACACACACACGTGTCACACACACGTCACACACACGTCACACACACACACACACGTGTCACACACACACGTGTCACACACACACACGTCACACACACACGTGTCACACACACACGTGTCACACACACACACGTCACACACACGTCACACACACGTCACACACACACATCACACACACACACGTCACACACACACACACACACACACGACACACACACGTCACACACACACACGACACACACACATCACACACACACGTCTCACACACACACACGACACACACACATCACACACACACGTCACACACACACTCTCACACACGCGTCACACACACACACACGTCACACACGTCACACACACACACACACACACACGTGTCACACACACACCACACACACACACCACACACACGTCACACACACACACGCGTCACACACACACCACACACACGTCACACACACACGACACACACACGACACACACACGTCACACACCACGCACACACACACACGTCACACACACACACACACACGTGACACACACACACACACGCGTCACACACACACGCGTCACACACGTCACACACGCGTCACACACACACACACACACACGTCACACACACACACACACGCGTCACACACACACGCGTCACACACACACGCGTCACACACACACGCGTCACACACACGCGCATCACACACACGCGCGTCACACACACGCGCGTCACACACACACACACACACGTCACACACACACGTCACACACACGACACACACACGTCACACACACACACGTCACACACACACACACACACACGTGTCACACACACACACGCGTCACACACACACACACACGCGTCACACACACACACACACGTCACACACACACACATACATACACACACACATACACACACACACACACACACACACACACGTGTCACACACACACGCGTCACACACACACGCGTGTCACACACACACGTGTCACACACACACGTCACACACACACGTCACACACACACACGCGCGTCACACACACGTGACACACACACACGTGACACACACACACGTGACACACACACACACACACGTCACACACACACACACGTCACACACACACGTGTCACACACACACACACACACACACACACACGTGTCACACGCGTGTCACACACACACACACGTGTCACACACGTCACACACACACACGGGTCACACACACACACGTGTCACACACGCGTCACACGCGTCACACACACACACGCGTCACACACACGCGTCACACACACGCGTCACACACACACACACACGCGTCACACACACGCGTCACACACACGCGTCACACACACACACACACGTCACAACACACACACACACACACACGTCACACACACACACACACACACGTCACACACACACACACACGCGTCACACACACGCGTCACACACACACGTCACACACACACACACACACGTCACACACACACACACACACGTCACACACACACACACACACACACACACACACACACACGTCACACACACACGTCACACACACACACACGTCACACACACACACGTCACACACACACACGTCACACACACACGCGTCACACACACACGCGTGACACACACACACACACACACACGTGACACACACACACACACGTGACACACACACACACACGTGACACACACACACACACGTGACACACACACACGTCACACACACACACGTCACACACACGTGTCACACACACACGTCACACACACACACGTGTCACACACACGTGTCACACACACACACACGCGTCACACACACACGCGTCACACACACACACGTCACACGTCACACGTCACACACACACGTGTCACACACACACGTGTCACACACACACACACGCGTCACACACACACATGTCACACGTCACACACACACACGTGTCACACACACACACGTCACACACACACACGTCACACACACACACGTCACACACACTCTCACACGCTCTCACACACACACACACAAGTCACACTCGCTCTCACACACACAAGTCACACTCGCTCTCACACACACACAAGTCACACTCGCTCTCACACATACACGTCACACAGACTTCTTGTGGTAATCTAACATTGAAAGTAAGAAACATATGTTTTAAATGTCAAATATTTAAATGTTATGTCCTCCCTAATTCTCTTCATTATATGTCTGTCCACCAGCCTCCCTCTAGCCTTAAGCAGAAACACAGCACTGTAGCCATGGTTATTAGATGCCAAAGATGCATGAGGGGAGAATTAGTCCGCCGCTGGAGCAACAAGAGCAAGGCATGTCTCTAGTTATTGACTCTCCCTGTGTGTATTGTGTTGTCTTACCGTGTCAGTGTTTTCTCTGGTTTTCATGCTGTTTGCAGGGTCTCTGTGTGTGTGTTTGGCCAGTCTCACGTGGAAAAATTGGTCTTGCAACGGCAGGATTGTGAGTTCGATTCCCAGGACCACTCATACAAAAAAATGGATGCACCCATGATTTGGAAGTGGCTTTGGACAGAAGTGTCTGCCAAATGATAGATATTATTATGGCTATTTATGATGTTAGTGAGGGCTCTTTTAGGAGATGGTGGTGGCATATTCAGTGACTCTAGGTGTGTCTGAGTGTGTGGTTGCACTTTGCGTTCGATATTCTGTGGAGCTACTGTAGATTGTGTGTGGTGCACTGAGGGGTAGGGATGTAATGTGTGGTCAGATGGTCAGAGGGTGAGGTGGCTGCTCGTCTCTCCTGGGCAGATGGGGCCAACGCAGGAAGTGCCAGCTCCTCTCCTCCCTTCAGTCACCAATACTACTGCCATGACCATCACAGCCAGGATGGGAGAGGACTTGCACACCCACACTCTCCCTGTACATAAAATGTGCATGCGGAATTGTGCAAAGACATGACAACACACAGTAGTTCTACAGGCACACTTCCTCTGAGTTCTCTCTGGATCTCTCGCCCCCACCTGTCTGTGTGTGTCTGGCATACTCGCCCTCTCTCTGTCTTGTCTTTTAAAGGGATACTTTGAGATTTTTGTCAATAAGGCCCTTTATCAACTTCCCCTAGTTGGATGAACTCATGGACACCATGCTAACGGTTACCATAGCCTTCCAGTCATTGTTCTAACGCTAGTTAGCAACTTCCTTCAAAGACATAAAAATGGTATCCACGAGATCATCTGACTGGGATGTTTTATAAAGGGCTTCATTGCCAAAATCCCAAAGTATCCCTTTAACACCCACGCAGACCTCTTCTGCCTAGTGAATTCTTTTCTCCCCGTTGGAGTTATTTTGTCTCAAGTTGGAGTCTCCTTGAGTTGACCTTCAGAGCCGCAGCCCATTAGCCCGCCACAAAGGCAGTGGAGTGGTAATTCAACATTAACAAAGCCCACTCCTCCACCCCATACACAATGACAGACAACACACTCTGAGAGGAGCCATTGACATTCTGCCAGGTTGGCAGGCATCAGAGTGGAGAGAGACACAAAACATCAACTATATATTCAGGCAAACGGCAAAAGAAGCACAATTGAAATTGATTTTAAAAAAAGGCTGCAAATGACAACTGGTTTGATGCAGATTGTAACATTTTAAGGAATGAACTTAGAACACTATCCAACCAAAAGCACAGAGACCCAAATAATGGTGAATTACGCCTTCATTACTGTGAGACTTTAAAACTATAAACATAACACTCAGAACCAAAGAAACACAGTACAACAGCAAGCAGCTGACACTAATTGAGGAGTCCATAAACACACACAACTTCTGGCAAAATTGGAAAATAAAAAAATCAAAACAATAGGAATTAGCGATACAAAATGGTGACATATGGACGACCCATTTTAAAACACTCTACAACACCGCTCAAATTGACACAAACGCAGAACAACGGCAAATTCATGAAGTTGAATGGATTAGAACAAGCTATAAAGGACAATCAAAATCCATTGGACTCCCCAATTACTGACCAGGAGCTCTATAAGAAACTTCAGGCTCTCAAATGTAAAAAGGCATGTGGACCTGATGGCATCCTAAATGATTTAAATTGGCAATATTAACATTTTTAATTTGGCAATATAATAACTGTTTAATCTGATCCTGAGTGTAGGTTATTTCCCTGACATCTGGAATCAAGGACTCATAACCCCAATCTTTAATAATGGAGACAAATTTGACCCTAACAATTAGAGGCATTTGTGTGAACAGTAACCTGGGGAAGGTTTTCTGTAGTATTATAAATATATTCAAGCACAATGTCTTGAGTAAAAGCCTAATTGGATTTATACCAAAACGTCGCACAACTGATCATATTTACACCCTACACACCCTGATAGATAAACATGTCCACCAAAATAATACCAAAATATATGGTTGCTTTATCGACTTCCAAAAAGCATTTGATTCTATTTGGCATACAGGACTGTTCTACAAAAGTTATTGAAAGTGGTGTAGGGGGTAAAACATATGACATAATTAAATCAATGTATACTGGCAATACGTGCAGCATTAAAATTGTTAAGAAAATAACAGAATTCTTTAACCAGGGGCTGGGTCTTCGCCAGGGTTGCAATCTGAGTCCTGCACTCTTCAATATTTACATCAACGAATTGGCCACTATTCTAGAAAATTCCTCAGCCCCTGGTGTTAGTCTCCACAATTCAGAAGTTAAATGCCTACTCTTCGCAGATGACCTATGCCTGCTGTCAACCACAGCACTTGGCCTACAGCAGAGCCTGGACCTGCTAGAGCAGTACTGCTGGGCCTGGGCCCAAACATACTAAAATATTTATTTTCCAGAGAAGATCCAGATCTCAGGGAATTAGACAAGTTCTCAATTGGTACAAAATATATAGAGTACTGTACACCCTACAATTACTGAGGTTTAAAAATAAGCTCAACTGGACACCTTAATGAGGCAGTGAATGAGTTGAGAGAGAACGCACGCAGGGCATTCTACTCCATTAAAAAGCTAATTCAAATTGAAATATCTATTAAAATTTGGCTAAAACTAATTGAATATGTCATTGAACCAATTGCAATTTATGGCAGTGAGGTGTGGGGTCCACTTGCAAAACAAGATTTCATCAAATGGGACAAACCCCATTGAAACCCTGCATGCAGAGTTCTGTCAGATTCTCCTACATGTTCAGAGGAAAACTACAAACAATGCATGCAGGGCAGAATTAGGCCAATATCCACTAATAATAACAACTCAAAAAAGAACAATTCAGTTTTGGAAACATCTCCAACATCTCATATCATTACCAAGCCCTGCAATGAAACCCTTATTCAAGGTTTCAAAGACCTCTCTGACGAGGATAGTCTACCCGTCATGTTGGGAGAGGATGCAGAGAGCTGTGGGTTGGCAGCGCACTACATTGCTACCTGCCATAAATTGAGGGACAGTGTCTGACAGAACAATCAACCTGCACATGTACTCTACTGTATGCTTACTGTTGAATGTATGGTTATTTTGACCCTTGGTTACTGTTGTCCTGTTGACAATTTTGATTCTCATTTTTATTTATTTTTTATATTGTAAATATCCAAAATAAGCTTTGGCAATATGTACATTGTTATGTCATGCCAATAAAGCGAATTGAATTGAATTGAGAGAGGGAGCGTATCTGTGTGTTTCAGAGAAAGTAACCTCAGAAAACCTGGGGCTACTGAACACATAACGACATGTTTGTATCCCCACTCTGTGGTAAATGCTCCAGAGTTGAAGACGTTCAGTAGCCCCAGGTTTTCTGATCCAGCAGCCTGTGATGCTAATGCAGCCATGTTTGTGTGTGAATGAGCAGTGTTTAGTGTGGCTTCACGGGCCTTCAGAGGAGGACCACAACACACACACACACACACACACACCAGCACTCTGAGACTGAGTCACAGGACCAGTACCATCCACATCCATTCATTACCTCAGACCCCCCCCCCCCCCTTTCTTCCACTTTCTCTCACTCCCTCTTTTGTTTATTTTATTTTTTATTCAACCGTTATTTAACTAGGCAAGTCAGTTAAGAACACATTCTTACAATGACGACCTAGGAACAGGGGGTTTAACTGCCTTGTTCGGGGCAGAACGACAGATGTTTTACCTTGTCAGCTCGGGGATTCGATCTAGCAACCTTTCGGTTACTGGCCCAACGTTCTAACCACTAGGCCTACCTGCCATTGTTACACTACAACTGCCAGGGAGAAGGAAAAATGTCCAAAAGTTTAATATTTAAAAAAAAGCATAACGACAGTGGCTAAAAGTTGATAGTGAATATGTTAACAAGTCCATGTGTATCCACCTCTCCTCGTTGGTCAGAGCCCTGCGCTCTGAATGAATAGTCTCTCGCTCTCTCTCTCACTCAGCCACAGAAGAGTGCCCCGTGCGCTCTGAAACGTGTCCTCCGCTGGGCTGAACACAGAACATGATTCCTCTTGTCAACACGCCCCACCACAAAACCCTACACCCTCCGCAGGAAACGCTTCAGCACAATAAGCCAACCGGGCCGTTTCGTCCAACACAAGATGAGACGAAGTGCTTAGTTAAAGTTCAGGCTGGGTTCCAGTACTTCTCCCACTGCCCTCAAATATTGCCTTCTAACTTGAAGCATCCTGATCTTGCAGATCTGGGAGGAAGTTGTAGCAGCCAGGGGAGATTTGGATTGGAATCCAGCCTAGAAGTCTACTGTACTCTCATCTGTCTACAGCAACCCCCGTCGCATGCTTGCTTGCTTTGCTTCATGTCAACCCTGTGTGTGAGCCGGCAAGCACACACCCTCACGTGCACACACACACACACACACACACACTTCTCCACTTTACAACAACAAGGAAACGGGTACCGTTATCTGCAGGCTGAAATCTGTGGGAAAAAATTGAAGTGTTGCATTTGCATTTTAATTCTCTCTCAATCATGCGTGTGTTTGGTGTCGTCTGAAATTGCCTCCTGTTTTTCCCTCTTCTGTATTTATAGAGGCGCTCTGAGGCAAGCCTTGCATTCCAATCTGCCTGTTTCGACAGTATGTGGAGATGTGCCTCTCTTTCTCTCCTGGTTCCTCTCTCCAGCCCCCTCTCTTTCTCTCCTGGTCCCTCTCTCCAGCCCCCTCTCTTTCTCGCTTGCTCTCTCTTTTCCTCTCCTCCTGGCACATCGCTCGCTCCCTCTCTCTTTCCTTCTCACCCCCCCTATCTCTCGATCTTTCCCTTTTATTTTTCGTGGCTGCCAGGGGAATTTAATATGCACATATTTCTTTAGTGATGCCATATTGCCACAGAATGAGCTCTGATGCCGCCGTAGTCACTGACCTTCCCTCCATTCTCTCTGATATACCCAGCAGATATACATGACCATAAGATCATTCTGGCAGATGAAGGGCCTTCAGAGCAAACCAACGTGTCATACATGTATGCCTGGGTTAGAGTGAAGCCGCCTCCCAATCCATCTTTATTGAGTTTACCTTCTACGGTATCAATATCTATTGTACTATCACAGTAGATATCCATATGTAGGTTGAGGCGAAAACTGCTCTGCATGAAATGGATTTGTTTCGATGTGACAAATCGGTCGTGACGTTGGCTGATGCATAGGCGGCATTGCTTTTACACTTCTTTCGCGCATACGTGTTCACATTTTATGCTCCGTCCCGTCAAATTGGCTCCATTTCTTTGTATGGGTGGCCCCAGCTGGAAATAAACCCAGAACTCTTGGCTTTGTAAGTGCCATGCTCTACTGACTAAGCCACAGGACTTTGGGTCAGGCCTTTTTTGGAATCTACAACGTTCATTCCCAACTCCGTTTGTCTGCATCTGATAGAAAGATCTGAAAAGGAGCCAGCCTGCTGTGATTGCACAAGAGCCCCTCCCTCCTCATTCAGACCACAACATCGGAGGGCTGTATTAAAGCCTAGAAATAGAATGTCGACTCATCCGTCCTCATTGTGGTCTCTCTCTCTCTCTCTCTCTCCCCTGGTAATTGGCTCTAAATGACATGGTTGACATTTTGAATGCGCCATAGACTGGCAATGTGTCTGATGCCAGACACACACACACACACACACAGCCACCTAGCAGGCCTGGCCTGGTCTTAGTCACTCTCTCTTATCCATGTATACTGTAATAGGTACCTACAATAGAGGCGTACTCAAATGACCCATTCACTCTATTTGGCCCAGGGATGGAGATTCGCGTAAGAGCCTTTAGGCAGAGGACCATGGCGTTCTCTGCTATGCTGAAAACAAGCTGGTGCATATGTTAATCAACGAGCTGCGTTATATGCATGAGGCATTACCAGTGAGATGCACACATGCATTACTAAAGCCCCTACATCCCTTTCAGGTGTTCTCATTTGCTTCCTATGTTTGTCGATTTTGGTCAACACAAACCCTGGCATCAACGGTAGAGCCCCTCGGTGGTGGTTGACCTCTGACCCCTGGATAACGACGGGTCAATAGGAGTTGTCAGGAGGGCATTGGAGGGCAGCCACACCTGACCCTTAACCCCTACGGGGCCAGGAAGTCAACCAGTGCCCTTGAAATGATCATGCTGTTGGGACTGACCTGTGACCTATAGAGGAAGTTAATTTACATATAGTGGAGAGGTGATGTGGTAAAGAACATAGGAGCCGTAAGAAGGTAAAATACTAGGGCCATTCTGTTTGTCTTATAGGAATATAACAACAGGTTGAATGTACAGTTCTATAGAAATATACCCCAATGTGGGGGTGGGAAATGGCTCCCTAGGTATAGCAAAGTACATAATACAAAATGTGACTGTTGACTTGGCTCATATATGTCGAACAGAATGGCAGCAATGATATTTCATGCCGCTGTTCCGTTCCTCGTATGGAAATGTACTGTATAAGTGATCAGAAAACAAGCATGTCGACATGACTATAATTATCCAGGCCATCTGGAGTAGCTATGACAGTTTTGTCCATGAATGTGGTGGACTCGGAGGAAACAGAATCTACTCGTCGCTGTCATCTGAGCCGTTGTGTTAATGTGTGTCTCTAGGGTGCGCAGGCATTTCACAAGTGGCAAGTAGGAGTGTGTGAGAGTGACTTCGTGTGCCGCTGACTCCGTGGAAGGTGTTATTGTGGTCATTTGGCAGTTAATTTGATCTGAAGCCTCTTACTATGAGCACGGAGGCTAGTCCGTATAGTATTTGTGGCCTGTGTGGGAATAAAGCCCACAACCTTGGCATTACCAGCACTACACTCCAACCAACAGAGCTACTGGAACCGCTGTTGGAGCCTTCCCTTGAACCAGCCTGAACCAGCCTGCTCCAGAACTTTGGCCAATACAAAGTATTTTCTTGAAACCTCCCGCTTTGGGGGCTGGACGTGTGGCTACATGTGTAATCTATGAGCAGAATGAGTGGATCACACACACACACACACACACACACCGCTGCGTGAGAGAGGGAGCAATAACCTGGGGCACGGATCTGCACATTTTGTGCCGTATTAAGCCTTTTTCAGGGGGGGGGGCACTTTTGGCTCGTGAGCGCTACTTTCAGAACTACTGGCTTAAAAAGTTGTACAAAAGTACCTGAGAATGGAATATTTCTGCAACTTAGCAGACACTTAGTAATGCAGGCATACATGTTGAGACCTTTGCATAAGTAGGAGAAATGAGCTATTTTGAGCAATATTACCGAAATGAATATCGTTCCATTATCTGGCCTCAGATAAGCAAATGAACAATTGACGGAGAAATGAAATGAGACTATCCGCACAACCAGGATTTGTGGGTGTTGACAGTCAATGGTGCGAAAACTTGGTGCCTCCCTGGGGATTATGTGTGTGTGTGTGTGTGTGTGTGTGTGTGTGTGTGTGTGTGTGTGTGTGTGTGTGTGTGTCGGCTTGTTTGCCTGGAGGGAGGCAGAGAGTCCTCAGTCGGTGGTAGAGTGCCTTATCTCTCATTAGACAAGCGCTTTGATTCCATTAATTACTGACGTGCTGTTTGAGGTTCCAACCCAACCGGAAATTGAATCGCTCAAATGATTTTATTTTTTTGCCTCGACTCCCTTGTGTGTGTTGGTGTGTTTTACGTGCAGTTGTTTGAGTGGTAGGCATCTACGATTGGTGTGTTGTGGTGATTCTTCCATTTCCATACAGGCCCAGCCGAGCAGAATGATGTACATGACCATCTGATCTTTTATCACTCCAGTGTTAATCTGCAAAATTGTAATTATTTGCCTACCTCCTCATGCCTTTTGCACACATTGTATATAGACCCCCCCTTCGTTTTCTACTGTGTTATTGACTTGTTAATTGTTTACTCCATGTGTAACTCTTTGTTGTATGCTCACACTGCTATGCTTTATCTTGGCCAGGTCGCAGTTGCAAATGAGAACTTGTTCTCAACTAGCCTACCTGGTTAAATAAAGGTGAAATAAAAAAAAATAAAAAAAAATTCTTCTTGGACTTTGGACACACTTCCCTTTTCCATGTTGTCGTTGTGGAATGAATACAGTCCTGTCCTGGAGGGACTGTCTCCTAGTCTTTATTCTCCTGGAACGTTTGTGCTGATGAGGCTTCACTCTGATCTCGTTGAGTCAGTCCACAGTGGAGTTGATCAGTGGAGTCTCCTGTGACGGAGGGGTGAATACGTCCATCTGGCCAACAGCACCCGGGGTGTTGAGGGGTTCTGAGACTACACTCACACGCGCCCACACACACACACACACACACTCACCCTCTGCGTCTACCATTACACTGCTGAGCTCATCTGATTTGTTCTGTCTCTAGAGCCGAGCATCACTCGCGTGTGTGTTATGTATTTAGAGCCCTGCTCCCGTCATTGTCCTTCACTACATTTTACACAGACTTGTTTTAACGCAGACCGATGGCTTTTCTAGCCTATCGACTCGTCCAGCTGTCTTTCTACACCGGGGCTAGTTATGTTTCCTATTGATTGATTGGCTGTCAGCCCTATTGACCCGGGCTGGTCGCAGTGCTGCGTATTGACTGATGACTCCCTCGCCGCACGCCTCCGCACTTCCTATCGGCGTTCGTCCCCCTTGCCATCGTTCATCAATGGAATGAAGATCAATGCATCCGATCATGCCCCCCCCCTCTGTAGACAGGCAAGGACATGACCTGTGATGAGGAGGAGGAGAAGAAGAAGAGTTGATGTAAGTCCAGGGCCCGTCCGGCTTGTCTCAATCGATTTGTGGACATAGTTTGCCTTTGCTCCTCGGTGTATTAGTTTCGTTTGTTCGGACTCCCTCCGTCTCCCCCACCTCACCCTCTCCCCACCTCCCTCACATCCACCCATTTGTTCTTCCTGTACCTCTTTTCTCCATATCCTTTTCCCCCTCCCTCCCATCCTCTATCCTAACCCTCTCTCCCTCTATGGGTTGTAATGGGAAGCCCTGTATTGGCTGGTGCCTTTGTTTCCTTTTGAGCCGCACATCATAGCAGCACATGCAGCAGCAGTCTGCTTCTACTGTCCGTGAAGGCTGCTTCTACTGTCCGTGAAGGCTGCTTCTACTGTCCGTGAAGGCTGCTCTGAAAGAATAATGAAATAAAAGTGTGTGTGAGAGTAATATGAGCATTTGCATTAGTTTAATATGTAGGCTGGGTGGGTGGATTGTATCCCGGTGGATTGTGGTTGGATTGTATCCCAGGTGCAGAATTGCTGCTGACCCGAATAAGCAGGAAAAAGTTGTACAAAGCTTTTTATTGGAATTATGTCCTGTCTGTCTGAACCTTGACTTGAGCAGGGTTGCAGGTGCTATTCAGTCAGCTGTCTGTGAACAGAGGAGGGGGAAAGAGTGTGTGGGGGGGGGGGGTAGGTAGAGACGGTCTAATTTAATCTAAAGTGGATTCTTAAATTGAACGAGATGGAAAACAAAGTCAGCACAAAGCTTGGAGCTGGTTTCACTTATGTAACCACTCTGCACTCTTGACTCATCATTAATAAGGGAGAGGAGAGCGTTACAGGGGAGGAAAATGGGGGAGGAAGTTAGTGAGGGAGGGCAGGGGGGGGGGGGGGGGGGGTTAGCAAGAGGGGGGGAGAGCGAGGAAGAATAGAGAACTGGGGTAGAGGGAGAGGGTAGGGGGTGAAGGGGAGACGCAGAGAGGGTAAGCGAGGGTACAAAGGTGAGCATGAAAATGAGGGGAAACGGGTGATTAAGAGAGTACGGGTGTCACACACTACCGACCGACCCTAAAAGACAAACACACTCTCTCTCTCTGAGAAGCTAGCAGCCTGCGTTCTCCTCTCCTCCTCCAATAGCATCGGAACATGCTGCCTCTCCGTCCGGTTAAATAATGCATCATTCTGCTCGGCTGGGCCTGTATGGAAATGGAAGGCACCACACCAGCGATACAGCCTCAATAATGCAGCAGTCATCTGAAAGGGTTATCGGGTCCTCTCATCCAGAAAAAGCTGCCCCAACATTCGCCACCGCAACGCTATGCTGCTGCCTTGTTGCAAACAACAAACGGGACACCCAGAACAAAAAGGTTAAGTCTCCCGGTTGGCACTGCGACAAGGGAGCCTGAAGGCGTCCGCGTGTTTCCCAGCTGAAATGGTTCCTAACCGTTTTGTGTGTGTATTAGGACGCCAGTCTTTGTGGTCATTCAACGAGAGACGACTCGTTTTCATACACTGTTTTTTTTTTTTGGGGGGGGGGGTGGTTTGCACATGGGTACTTATGGGCACCGCCTCAACATGTGGGCCGAAATGTGCCGCAGTTGTATGCATTTGTGCCCTCTGCACTGCAGACATGTCAGAATGCATCTCTCTTCATACCCATGCGATGCATCAAATATGCAATATTTTATAGGTTAACCTTCGCCTCTGCACTTTTTCTCCCATGTCTATCCATTACCCCAGTAGCACTCAAAGTTCTGCGCTCTCTCTCGTTCTCTCTCCCTCTCTCTCGTTCTCTCTCCCTCTCTCTCGTTCTCTCTCCCTCTCTCTCGTTCTCTCTCCCTCTCTCTCGTTCTCTCTCCCTCTCTCTCGTTCTCTCATCATTCCTCTCTCTCTCTCTGTTATGTAAGCACATCCAGTGCCTCAGAGCACCTAGCCAGAGCCAGGGGCATCCCTCCCCTCTGGGACTCCCTGTCTTCCCTCTGAAGCCAGGTCATTACTACACTAGACTGGATACATCTCTGTCTGGATCTCTCTCCTACTAACTCTGTGGGAATGTACATCTATTGGCCATTATAATCTGTAACGGACATTTTAAACTCAGTTTAGAACATTGAAGACCATGCTGGACTCCTCATAGTCTCCAACAGCACTGCGGATGATTTAGACAGTCTGCGTTCTACCCAAGTTGCCACCTTAGTGTGCCCCCCCCCCCCCCCCATATTAGTTCTGGGCGCCCTGGCACAGGGGCACGGCTCTGGTTTATAATGGAGTCCATCCATAGATACATGGGAGGCTGTCTCCTAGAGGTTATCCCAGAAATTAAACCTGGCACCCCTCTCCTCCTCGCTTCCCTGACTGAATCACCTCCAGACATTCAATTACTTCCCTTTTAAGAATTCCCCTCCCAAAGGGAAAAAAACATCTGTTTTTCAAAAAGGGAAAAGAGACTATTTCTGCTTAGACATTTGCTGCATTTTTTCCCCAGTCCTATTCTTAACACTTCTCAGAGTTGGCATGCTGATTCAGGATCAGTTACTCACCTTTTAGATCATAATGAATGTGAACCTAGATCAGCTCTCCTACTCAGAGACACTTTGGGAATACGGGTCCAGGACTGCATTCAGAGCTGTCAGGAAAGGTAAGGCTGCGACTCTCTCTCTATTCTCTGACGGGGTGGTGGGTTCCTCTCCTAGCCACAAACAGTGCCTCTCATTCGCGGCTGCTGCCAGCCACCCAACCACCTGTCATATACTGTCATGTGGAAAACAGTCCAGAGAGAAAGGGGTGAGAGGGAGCGAGGGACAAGGATGGAGAGATGGTCCAAGACTCGTGAGTTGGAATGAATGTGGAAAAAGAGATGGGACTCAATTAACCTAGCAGCAACCCAGCGGAACTCAAGTGTGTTGCCATGACAAAGCCTCCTGGCTACGTAGTGCTTGCGCTCATTTTGTAGTTAACACACTGAGGTGGGTGGGTGGGGGAGGGATGGAGGAGCATCATAGAGAAAAGGCAGTGCTCCTTAGACTCCAATATTGGCGCTGAAAGTTTCATGATGCTGTAAAAGGCAGAGCCAGGGTCTGTTCTGGAACCTGTACTGACACTCCGGAGGGGACCGACTGTTGCCCATAGTTGTGTGTGCAGGGTTTTCTTTTTTCAATCAAAAAGGGGCTTAGGTGGCAGGGAGGTGTGGCAAGGTGTGCCAACGGTCTGCCCGCTGGTGTGGCTTCATTTTAGAACATTTTAGAGGCGTAGCAACATTGTTTGCATTTTAAGCTAATTTCCTGCAATTAAAAAAAACTCTCCCATGGAGCTGAGTGACATTTTTGCAGTTTTATATTCCTGCAATTATATGCATTTTACCATGGCTAATGCTGTGTTCTTTTGCTCTAACATAATAACAAAATCAGTACCGCTAAAATAATTTACACTGTTTGGATTGGCCCAATGGTAGAAAAGTCCTGTGTGTGTGTGTGTGTGTGTGTCTTCTGTTTGTATTTTACACTCATCTGATTTTGTTTGTGCTCATGTAGCTGTATGTGCATTTGTATATCTCCCCTCTCCGACCTCCTCTCTTTCCCTCCATCTCCCCTCTCCACTCTCCGCCCTCCTCCTGTTCTCTCCACTCTCTGCCCTCCTCCCTTTCTCTCCCCTCTCCGACCTCCTCTCTTTCCCTCCATCTCCCCTCTCCACTCTCCGCCCTCCTCCTGTTCTCTCCGCCCTCCTCCTGTTCTCTCCGCCCTCCTCCCGTTCTCTCCACTCTCCGCCCTCCTCCCGTTCTCTCCACTCTCCGCCCTCCTCCCGTTCTCTCCACTCTCCGCCCTCCTCCCGTTCTCTCCACTCTCCGCCCTCCTCCCGTTCTCTCCACTCTCCGCCCTCCTCCCGTTCTCTCCACTCTCTGCCCTCCTCCCTTTCTCTCCACTCTCTGCCCTCCTCCCTTTCTCTCCCCTCTCTGCCCTCCTCCCTTTCCCTCCGTCTCCCTCTTAGTGTCGTCGTATTAGAGGGATAATGTGTGGACAATAGATCTCCCCCTGGGTCAGTGGCCTGCCTATCCCAGTCTCCTCTCTCGCTGAGCCCCAGACCTGTTGGTGTGACTGTAGCCTGATAAGTTGCTTGGGGTTGCAGGGAGGACACTGGAACAATGTAGATAATCCTCTCTATTGAACTTTATGGGGCTCATTTCATAATTCTCCCTTTCACTGTGATTCGGGAGGGGAATTATTATTTGTGCGTGTGTGTGTGTGTGTGTGTGTGTGTGTAAGGAGACTAGCACTGGCACCAGCTTAGTCTGCTTCGTTGCTGCTGCTCTCACTCCTTTCAGATAAAACACGCTGTCGTACACTCTTCAGTCTTTGGCTCTCACGTCTGTATCGAAATGAAAGGCGAGCAACACACACACTATCGCTTAGTAAACTGCAACACAAAGAAACAAGTTCACCCTTTTGCACACGCTCATACTGCCATGCTAACAGTACTGCCCCTGCATGCAATAGGAACCATTTGTGGGATAAAATTTGCCTTCAGAGTATTCATTGAACAATGGCCTATTAGTATAATCCCTCCATACAGCTGTCTGTCTTCCCTCTCTTCCCTCCCTCCATCCCTTTGTCTTCACCCGTTAGCAACGTAGGGATATGAATTCAGTGTCAGCAAAGCCGAATAACTCAATTTAAACGATAGAATGAGGCACAAGTGCCTTTCAGGATGAGGAGAGCGAGAGTGGCACTTACTAGTTAGATGGAACAAGGACTCTCCAGTTCATTTGTGTGTTTAGCACTAAATGCCCTTCTATTGGATGCCAGGGCTGCCTGGCTCATCACTGCTGCTGCTAGAGGAGAGGACAATTCCCCTTCACTCTGAGAAATATGGGGCTTCAACAAAGGACTTCCGTCAAAGTCATAGGCATCACTGCCCTCTTGAAATCGACAGTGTAGAATAAAAAGTTAGGCTAACGACCGTATGCTCCTTGCTTTGCTGCTTAGTCAAATTGCCATCAAAGGTAGATTAGCAGTGTTTTTCACTGACTCCAAAGAGTTTCATACGATGTCATAAATCCTCTGATCAAGTGACATAGTACAGGTGACCTGATGTTGTGTAATGCGTTCTCCTATCATAACTGTCTCTGTTGACTGGTTCACTTTCATCATATCCTCTTTTGAAGGACACTAGCCAGCCTCATTGAATCGAAACCACAAAATTAAGAAACATGGCTTGACTCGAATATCCACATTGTCCTAAACCAAACGATAGGCAAATATATAAAATGACCCCCTGGAAATCTGTGTTTAGCTGTTGATATTGGTCACGGCCAATACATTAGTCATTAGCCACAAAGAGAAGCATGTGTAGTTCTCTCTCTCTCTCACACCTCCTCTAAAGGCCCATTAGTATGTCTAACTAGGGTGTGATCATTCCTATTACTTATTATGATCAGAGCACTGACTTTCTGTCCGCACTACTGACTGACTGACTGCTGCTTTCAGATGCCTTTGCTCTCTTTATTTAGTCTCTCTCTCTCTCTCATTCTCTCTGGCAAGTGTCATTCTGATCCCTTTACGCTTTCTTTCATTCTCTCTCTCTCTCTCTCTCTCTGTCCCCCTCTCTTTTCTAATGCTGCTCTAAACGGCCATGTGTTATCAGTGACGCACAGCCAGGCCCAGGACTCTCTGTTGTGTAAAAGGGGAGAACAATACCAGTTTGAAAAAAAGATCTCTCCAAGGATGGCGTGTTACTTTTAAAACTTTAAGCGCTGTCCAAGGTGCTGACATGGCACATTATGCAAGCGCCCCCATCAAAGGTTGCGAAATATCAGTGGGTTTTTATGGAAGTGCTGCTGTCCAATGTTCTAAAGTATCAGTGAAAAGGCTTGGATGCACCAAGGTTGCTATCTGTCATCCATTATTAATATTGTAGATGCACTGTCCAAGGTTCTGAAAAATCGGACCAAAACTGAAGTTGCAGTAGTCAGACTGCCTAAATGTTAGATGGCTACTGTAGAAGAGCTGTCCAAGGTCCTGAAAAGCAGTTCTGCTGTATGTAGGTTGTCATGGCTGAGAATGTGCTGTCCAAGGCTTCGAAGCTGCAGCAATTGCTCTAGGCCAGGGCTGCCCAACCCTCTTCCTGGAGTCCAACCCTAATATAACACACCTGATTCTACTTATTAGCTGCTCAACAAGACCTTAACTTGCTGAATCAGATCTGCTAAATTAGGGTTGGACTGAAAACCTACAGGACAGTAGATCTCCAGAAAGAGGGTTGGGCAGCCCTACTCTAGGGTGCTGAACCACCGCTCTAGCTGTTCTCGAGACTCAAATACCCTTTTGTGTCCTTATGCCCTGGCTTGTTTTCTAGTAGCTGCTGTGTTTTTAAAGTTCCAGGATAAAAACATGTTGTCCTACAAGCTTAATTCCTGAACAGATGGTATCAATGCACTTACGAAAATATGTTTTATCATTTGGAAATATTATGCGATGGTGGCACTTTTGAGATTAGGCAAATCCCCAAATATAATGTGGGGTGTTATTACTTTAAGTGCAGATATTCAAGTGTGTAATCATCTCATTTTCCTCTAATGGCTAGTATGTAGGTTTATGTTCTAAAGTTATGTCCAAGAGTAAATCTCAACTACAGTGGCTATTACCTCTTTATAAAAAGTTCTACATTCGCTTTATGAGTAGTGCGTGACCCTAGGGATTTCAATGCATAATCAAACCCACCCACCCCCAAAAAACTGAATTTGTATCAATTTCCTGCACTCATCTGAGATCATTTCCACACTGTCATTTAGGGCTGCACGTTATGGGCAAAAAAAATCTAGAACTTATGTTTAACATATATTGCAACTGATTTTAGTTGGAATCGTGCGTACAGTTGGAATCACGGCAAACAATATAGATTGTTCTAATTCTACACTTGGAATACAGTGTTTTTTGACATGACGACAAATTAAATTGCTGGGGAGGAGTTATTGTTACAGGGTAGGAATCAAAGTGTTGGTCAGTGTTTCCTAGGGGACCCTATAATAAGCGAAGTGGAAACCGCATCGTAGTCATCAACATTGTTGCATGTGCTGCATTGCCCATGCAGACTGAACGCTGGGTGTCTGGAAGAGCAACAACAAATGCACTCCTTGAGTGACGGGGTGGGACTAGGGAGGGAGGGAGGGATGGAGAGGTGGAGGGAGAGAGAGGGATGACTCAAGTAGCAGCGTAAACTATACAAATGGACGTTACACATGGCATATCACGTTTAACAAGCCAAACATTCAAATACCATTCTAGAAGGTCAAGTAAAAACCCAAACCGATTGGTGCATCAATACCCATATATTGTATATTAGGGTATACCGCCCAGCCCTAATACTGGTGATGTAATGCATGTAATCAAGACTAGTGACTAGGCTGAACTACTTTATTGAGGAAAAATGTAGGTTTTATTGTCACATACACCAGACAGGTGCAGTGAAATGTGGTGTTTTACAGGGTCAGCCATAGTAGCACGACGCCTCTGTAGAAAATGAGGGTTAAGTGCCTTGCTCAAGGGCACATCAACAGAGTTTCACCTTGTTAGCTCAGTCTGACTGTGATATGGGGTTGTCTCACCTAGCTATTGGAGTAGAGGTGCATCTGTAAGTCGCTCTGGATGCGAGTGTCTGCTTACTGACCGAAATGTCTGATGTATTGAGACCATGAGATGACGAGTGGTGCTTGAGGCAGACTGGCGAAATGTAACGACGTTTGACTTCGACTAACCTAATGCTGTTCTCCCGCTATCTTTTCTGTTCTTTCTTTCAGTGGTCCTGCTGAACTCAAAAGAAACTCAGGCAGAGCTCGGTTGGACGTCGCACCCCTCCAATGGCGTGAGTGTACCAGCCTGTTGTATACTTTTGAATGTACATGTTCGTGTGTGTTTCTGTGAGTTTGTTCGCGTGCATGTTTGAATGCATGCGACCATGCATATCTGAAAAGGTGTGTGTCTGTCTGTCAGTGTACATCTACACTACAGCTGGGACGATAAACCAGAAATGATCGACACTGACTTACCGCAGGCATTTTACTGATACCTTTCATTGCGATAACTAGTCTATACTATCGAAATGTGAAGTTTTAAGCATGAAATAAGTTTGCTAATAATGGTCATTGTTAATGGGACAATGGATGGCTACAGCCATCAAACTAGTAGTAGTTGAAAGGACAAGTGTGGTGCACATTAATGTTCTGAACTTATCGTTCGGGTTTATCGTTATCGCATCAATTTATCACAATATGGCCTAGCTCTTTGTGCCATGGAGTAGTTCAGCTTGCTTCTAGCTCGAACTGAGAGCGGGTCCCCTGACCTCAGTGGGTATAGTTCCAGGGAGCACTCTGCCCAAACAGACTGTGAGTGGACAGCTGTCCCCACCTCTCTGCCCCTGTCCTCCTCCTCCCTTCCCCTCGCTCACCCCTCCCTGAACCAAACAGAGCAGAGCTCGTCACTTCACGCTAATCGATGTCCTAATCCTGGACAGGATGTCACTGCACCCACCGCCAGAGACACACACACACACACACAGCCACACACACACACAGCCACATAAATTGTCCCCTCTATCGATTTGGCTTGTAAAAACCGCACGCTAACTTATGAGTGACTGGAAGATAAATAATACTCGGTGGAGGAACGTTTTTAAGAATCACTGAAGACGAAGTGGTTTTTGAAGTCACTGGCTATCATTTATCTTCCACTCATACGTTTTGTCGCTGAACTATAAGACTGTGAATGATTTATTATGCTCTTTTATGAATCGATGGGGCTTCAAATTTTGAAGTGGAAATGAATGGACTTGTCCAATTCATATACTTCAGCCAGACTGCTGAAGTATGTGAAGCGTGTGTTTTCAAGTCATTGCAGTGCAGCAGTCTTTCGTAACTTGTTGTCTGTCAGCAAACCACAAGACCAAGGCTTAGATAAACTACCCCAGTCCAATGTTGCTGCTATAAATCAACATGTGGAAGCTAGACTTAGTCAATGGATGGATACAGTTCCACTGAAGTCATCGCCCACACACACACACACACACACACACACACACACACACACACACACACATTCTGAATCATGTTGAGTCTGTCACCATAGACTTAGCAGCACCCAGGACCATACCATTACCAAATTGGCTGGTTTGTCAATGTAAAAGGCAATCTCCATATCCATCCTTAAAATGGTCAATTGGTATAAGTCAGACTTAAACATAATATTTCTTTACCGAAACTAATTGAACACTTCCTATATTTCCTACACCTAGGTGTGATACACAGGCTATGTATTTGTGTGTGCCGATGAAACCGTGAATGTGCCCAAAATGGTGGGAGGCAGAGTGGTGTGAGGAGCATAGCCCTTCAGCATAGGCACATGTTCCCAAAGCATCTCGGTTCTTATTCATTTGTGATGTATAAGGCAAAACTGATCCTAGATCAGCACTCCTACTATGAGAACCTTAATGAATACATAGCCAGGAGTTTGTGACCCTGTGACCTAACCAGGAACATGTCCTGACTCTTGTGATATCAATTAAACATTACACAATACAGAAGGGCATTTTTCGATAATATATTTCAACATGTTCAGTTGTTTGGCTAGCTAATGCAGTCCCACTAGGGCGTTTAGCAGAGCTGCAGCGTTGCTCACTCAGCACACACGGTGAGTCGGTTTTACCTGCAGTCCAAAATGATGACGGCCATGTGGGCACGTCTCCTGCAATCTGTTCTTTATTTACCCAGTTAATTCTGGACGTGGCAGCCATTTGCATTTTCCCTCCCCATAGTGTCAGTGGGCAGCTGTGAGCTGCTTTACAGCTCTATAGTCTCTGTGGAGGCCCCCGCCACTGTAGTTTGTCTTTCTCTCTGTTGTCTTGTCTCTCTATTGTGGGAGAGGGAGGCACGTGCACACACACACTGGGGGCTCATTTGCTCCTCAATATCATGTGTGGTTTGTCTGTGGAGAGTGGAGGCACATTAACACACACTCTGGAGGATCATTTAGTCTTTCTCTTGCTTCACGAGTACAGAACCCTAGTGCCAGTCTCTGCAGGCACAAACCCACACATGATATTTACCCTCTGTCTGGATGATAATGTCATACAGTTGACCCACAACAACTCCCAATTTGTTGTGGGTCAACTGTAGGACGTCCCAATGTATACACAGTTGAAGACGGAAGTTTACATACATCTTAGCCAAATGCATTTAAACTCAGTTTTTCACAATTCCTGACATTTAATCCTAGTAAAAATTCCCTGTCTTATGTCTGTTAGGATCACCGCTTTATTTTAAGAATGTGAAATGTCAGGATAATAGTAGAGGGAATGATTTTATTTCAGCTTTTATTTATTTCATCACATTGGGTGGGTCAGAAGTTTTACACACACTCAATTAGTATTTGGTAGCGTTGCCTTTAAATTGTTTAACTTGGGTCAAATGTTTTGGGTAGCCTTCCACAAGCTTCCCACAATAAGTTGGGTGAATTTTGGCCCGCTCCTCCTGACAGAGCTGGTGTAACTGAGTAAAGGTTTGTAGGCCTCCTTGCTCACACACGCTTTTTCAGTTCTGCCCACAAATGTCCTATAGGATTGAGGTCAGGGCTTTGTGATGGCCACTCCAATACATTGACTTTCTTGTCCTTAAGCCATTTTGCCACAACTTTGGAAGTATGCTTGGCGTCATTGTCCATTTGGAAGAGCCATTTTCCACCAAGCTTTAAGTTCCTGACTGATGTCTTGAGATGTTCTTTCAATATATCCACATAATATTCCTACCTCATGATGCCATCTATTTTGTGAAGTACACCAGTCCCTCCTGTAGCAAAGCACCCCCACAACATGATGCTGCCACCCCTGTGCGTCACGGTTGGGATGTTGTTCTTCAGCTTGCAAGCCTCCCCCTTTTTCCTCCAAACATAACGATGGTCATTATGGACAAACAGTTCTATTTTTGTTTCATCAGACCAGATGACATTTCTCCAAAATGTACGATCTTGGTCCCATGTGCAATGTGCAGTTGCAAACCGTAGTTTGGCTTTTTTTATGGAGGTTTTGGAGCAGTGGCTTCTTCCTTGCTGAGCGGCCTTTAAGATTATGTCGATTATAGGACTTGTTTTACTGTGGATATAGATACTTTTGTACCTGTTTCCTCCAGCATCTTCACAGGTTCCTTTGCTGTTGTTCTGGGATTGATTTGCACTTTTCGCACCAAAGTACGTTCATCTCTAGAAGACAGAACGCGCCTCCTTCCTGAGCGGTATGATGGCTGCATGGTCCCGTGGTGTTTATACTTGCGTACTATTGTTTGTACAGATGAACTTGGCACCTTCAGGAAATTGCTCCCAAGGATGAACCAGACTTGTGTAGGGCTACTATTTTTTATCTGAGGTCTTGGCTGATTTCTTTAGATTTTCCCATGATGTCAAGCAAAGAAGCACTGAGTTTGAAGGTAGGCCTTTAAATACATCCACAGGTACACCTCCAATTGACTCAAATGATGTCAATTAGCCTATCAGAAGCTTCTAAAGCCATAATTTTTATTTATTTAACTAGGGAAGTCAGTTAAGAACAAATTCTTATTTTCAATGACAGCCTAGGAACAGTGGGTTAACTGCCTGTTTAGGGGCAGAACGACAGATTTGTACCTTGTCAGCTCGGGGATTTGAACTTGCAACCTTTCGGTTACTAGTCCAACGCTCTAACCACTAGGCTACTAGTGTATTTAAACTTCTGACCCACTGGAATTGTGATGCAGTGAATTATAAGTGAAATAGTCTGTCTGTAAACAATTGTTGGAAAACATACTTGTATCGTGCACAAAGTAGATGTCCTAACTGACTTGCCAACACTATAGTTTGTTAACAAGACATTTGTGGAGTGGTTGAAAAACAAGTTTTAATGACTCCAACATAAGTGTATGTAAACTTCCGACTTCAACTGTATATATTTCTCTGTCTCTGTCGGTCTCTTATTTTAGTTGTAGTTTTTTTTCTGGCTCCTCAATCCCCCTTTATCCTTTCTCGACAACATCCCGCTGAAAAGGCAGCGCGTGAAATTCAAAAGTATTTTTTAGAAATATATAACTTTCACACATTAACAAGTCCAATACAGCAAATGAAAGACAAACATCTTGTTAATCTACCCATCGTGTCTGATTAAAACAATTAAAATGCTTTACAGCGAAAATCACAACATATGATTATGTTAGGTCATAGCCAAGTCTAAAAAACACACAGCCATTTTCCAGCCAAAGATAGGAGTCACAAAAAGCAGAAATATAGATCAAATTAATCATTAACCTTTGATCTTCATCAGATGACACTCATATGTTACACAATACATGTATGTTTTGTTCGATAATGTGCATATTTATATCCAAAACTCTGTTTACATTGGCGTGTTACGTGCAGTAATGTTTTGATTCCAAAACATCCGGTGATTTTGCAGAAATACTCATAATAAACATTGATAAAAGATACAACTGTTATTCACAGAATTAAAGATAGACATCTCCTTAAAGCGCCCGCTGTGTCAGATAAAAAAAAAAAGCCCAATCCAGCCAGAGAAATATCCGCCATTTGGGCCAACAGAAGTTAGAAATAACACTCTAAATATTCACTTACCTTTGATCTTCCTCAGAAGGCACTCCCAGGACTCCCAGTTCGACAATAAATGACTGATTTGTTCCATAAAGTTCATTTATGTCCAAATAGCCACTCGTTGTTAGCGGGTTCAGCCCAGTAATCCATCTTCATGAGGAGCGAGCACTTCGTCCAGACATAAACCCAAAAGGTTCCGTTACAGGTTGTAGAAAACAAGTCAAACGATGTATGGAATCAATCTTTAGGATGTTTTTAACATAAAACATCAATAAGCTTCCAACCGGAGAATTCCTATGTCTGAAGAAAAGCACTGGAACAAGAGCTACCTCTGTCGGGAGCGCGCGTCACGAACCTGAGACACTCTGCCAGACCACTGACTCAAACAGGTCTCATGAGCCCCTCCTTTATAGTAGAATCCTCAAACCAGTTTCTAAAGACGGTTGACATCTAGTGGAAGCCGTAGGAAGTGCAACTTGACTCCATAGACACTGTATTCGGTAGGCCAAGCTTTGAAAAACTACAAACCTCAAATATCCCACATCCTGGTTGAATTTTTCTCAGGTTTTCGCCTGCCATATGAGTTCTGTTATACTCACAGACATCATTCAAACAGTTTCAGAAACTTCAGAGTTTTCTATCTAATACTAATATGCTAATAATAATTAGCATCTGGGACAGCGTAGGAGGCAGTTCACTCTGGGCACGCTATCCATCCAAAAGTGAAAATGCTGCCCCCTATCCCAAAAAGGTTAACTCTCACCCTCTCTAAATATCTCTCTTCCTCTCTCATCCCTCTATCCCTTTCCTCACCATCTCCCCAGTGGGAGGAGATCAGTGGCGTGGATGAGAAGTACAAGCCCATCAGGACCTACCAGGTGTGTAACGTGATGGAGCCGGCGCTGCAGAACAACTGGCTGCAGACGGGCTGGGTGGCGCGGCGCGGCGGCCAGCGCATCTTCGTGGAGCTGCAGTTCACGCTACGCGACTGCAACAGCATCCCGGGCGTGGCAGGCACCTGCAAGGAGACCTTCAACCTGCTCTACGTGGAGTCGGACAAAGACCTGGGCCGGGTGACCCGCGAGGAACGCTACACCAAGATTGACACCATCGCCGCTGATGAGAGCTTCACGCAGGGCGACCTGGGCGAGAGGAAGATGAAGCTCAACACGGAGGTGCGGGAGATCGGACACCTGAACCGGAAAGGGTTCCACCTGGCGTTCCAGGATGTGGGGGCATGCGTGGCCCTGGTGGCGGTGCGGGTGTACTACAAGCGCTGCCTGGCCACGGTGCAGAACCTGGCTGTGTTTTCTGATACGGTTGCGGAGGCAGCGTTCGCCACACTCGTGGAAGTCAGGGGAGCCTGCGTCAACAACTCTGAGGTTGACACGGACAGCCCTCCCAGGATGCACTGCAGCGCTGAGGGGGAGTGGCTGGTGCCCATCGGGAAGTGCAGCTGTTCAGCGGGTTACGAGGAGGGTCACAGCAGCTGTGAAGGTAAGAAAAAATGCGGGATGGATGGATGGATGGAAGGATGGAAGGAGTTATGTAAAGTGAGTGAGGGAACGATAGAAGAAAAGAGTGACTGATGTATGGAGGGTGGAAACAAATGCGGGGCAGGGGACTTTGTTTTTGTGGTAATCACCGTGCAGAAATGTTCTGTTTTTGACCTGAACCAGTTCTGTCTGGCTGTTGGAGACATTTCATCGACAACCTGTAATCATGTTTGAGGCAGGCAACATTGAAGGGAAGTGGGTGAAACGATTTTATGAATAGGATGAGTCAGGCACTGCACTGTCCTCAGGTAGTCATTGTATTCAACAAGACAGCATTTGTAATATTGATGACTGTAGTGAATTGCTGTGTTAAGGATGTGGCACGTGGGCAGTTCATGGCCAACTAACATATATACACACCCTTGGGCCAGTGTTAAGGCAGTGGGCGCTGTGAGTGCTCTGATGCAGGACTAGAGATTCTGGCTCATCCTCACAGCCAGTGGTTCAGACGGTCTTAGCAGAGAGAGCGACTGGTGTCTGCCATCAGCTTTCGCAGCCCATCTTGTGTCTTTTTGAAAATGGGCGAGCGAGACTGGGCGAGAGAGAGTGAGACACTGAGAATGAAGTGTTCGTGCTTTAATGAGAAGAGTCCCTCAGGGCTGACTTGCTTGGACTTTCCTGATAGAATATACAGTATGAGTGTGTGTGTGTGAATGTGTGAGCTTAATACCTGTTCCAGGAAGTTATGCATTATTTGTGTGTTTTACAGGGAGTTTGGAGTGAGTAATAGAGGATGTGAGAGAGGCTAACAGAAACCCAGAGAGCGAGGGGCAGAGAGCGATAGCATAGCGAGAGACAGATCGAGAGAGAGGGGAGATAGCATATTGGTAGAGAGAGCGCTCTAGCCTCATTGGGACTCTAGTGGGAGATTGGCCCTGTCATTGCCCATCAGTGGCAGCCCCAGTGGAGTACTGCTCTATTCAGTGTTAATGGCGTGAATATGCACGGCCAGCACTGCCCAAGCACTCTCACACTCCCACAGGCCATACAGCACAAGCACTATTGATCAGCCATAACGCTCCACTAAACTGAGGAATTAGGCTTGGAATCCACACACACACACAGACAGACAAACACACATCAGCCTATTCTAGTATTTCATTTTACACACCCAATACGGTGTGTGTGTGTGGGGGGGGGAGTGGCAAAAGGTGTTTCTATGCACGAGAGGCTTTTTTGCTTACTGTTTTTTTAAATGTTTTTCGACAGTGTATTTGAGTACTTTCTCTTGTGTGTCCTGTATCTTATTTAGATTTGGGAGTAATTGCGTTTCCTCGTGTGTGTGTGTGTGTGTGTGTGTGTGTGTGTGTGTGTGCGCTGCTCAGTAGTATTGAGTAGAGGCCTGAGGAGGTACTGATAGGGTGTAAAGAGAGAGACCGTGTTCTGTGGAGCAGTGCAGAGCTGATGATACACTGGCTAGAGCTGCTGCACGCCCTTCTGTGATTAGGTGTGTGTGCCCGTGCGTGTAGGAGGAGAGAAAGAAAGACGGGGGTTTTGTGTGTGAGAGGGAAGGGCATGATACGATACGTAGCTACACACACTCTCTTGCACACACACTTTGTTTCCTTTGTCTGTGTTGTTGTGTGTAAGGGAGGAGGGATTGATGCAATGTAATGTGCTGAACAGTAAAGCTGGGCTGAATGTCAAACCAAACACTAGGCCCCTAAGCCCTTAATCAAGTGGCCACTTGCTGTTGTGTTTGATAGTGATCACTCGAGTCTGCAAGTGTTTTGGCCAAAATGAGCACTGAGAAGATGTGCACTCGACGTCCCAACTGCCACTTATCAATATTCCAAAATTGGGACTAGTTTCAGGAAACTAGGCAAGCTATTTAAAGGTAAACTTTGTTTTATTTTTTATCAAAATGTGTTTTTTGGCAGAAATGCCTTCTGGAATGTGGACTTTCATGTGACTTAATAACAAACATGTATGCCATCTGTAAATACGAATAAAATTATGAGCCTGGTTGGTTTAGCCACAGAAAGTCAGCAACCTTCCCGTTAGCCATGATTGGCTGAGAGAATGGATGGGCTGGACATGCCGAGAGATCAGTTCGAATTGGTCTGACATGTAGCATGCTTCTGTCTATAACATGAGCTGCTCAGTATGTGTAGGTAATCCTTTCTAACGTGGCCTTTTTGAAAGGTATCACACAGAACTGCATAACTGTTGCTCTCCACTTACTGGGGGACTGATTTTTGAAATCAGTGGAGTATGATAGCTCAGGAGATGGAGAAAATTCTGGGGTTTGATTTCAAACATGTAGACGGAGTCGAAAAGAGAGAACACAGAAAGAAGGCTGGCTGTATAAAACACCTGTCTCCGGATTACATCTTCAAACTCAGAGCAACCATGGCATCCGTGACTGAGAGGGAGTAGTGTCTATCTATGCTAGCTAGCTACATTTTCAGATATTAGACGTTTCGAATTTGGTCAGAAAGTCGTTTTCATTTCAAGTTAGTGTACTGTTAGCTAACTAACGTTTACATGTATGATCTGTGTAGTTATAGTATTTGTGTATCAGAGCCATTTGCATTGCTAGTTCTAGCCTAATGTTAGCTTGCTAACATTGAACTTGTTGGTTAGCTACCTGCAGATTCATGCAGGGTAGTAATGTTATGAGTTGGGATTATGGTTCATATCTAAACAAGACTCCACTATGCGAGTAACCATTTCAATAGAATGTTCATGAGGTCACTGCAACAACTGTTGATAGAAGTAGCTGGTAAATTCGCTCTGGTTATCTACTCTGACTTTAGAGCACTCTCTTCTGAGTGTCCCAGAGCGCAGAATAACTAACTGACAAATTTACGAGTGCTCAACACCCGTTGAATATGGCCGGTGTCTGTAAACGATGGCAAAAAAGAGGAACTAAATTGTTGCCAGCAGCACAGTTGCAGTCAACAACGCTCTGGATAACATAAAAACAGCCTAACCAGCTCTGCCAGGGCGAGTTAAATGGTCAGAGTGAGGTGTTCTCTCATTTGTCTGGAAGTAGCTAGCAAGCTAGCCAACATTAGCCAGTTAATAACTTGAGTGCTTGACTACTGTTGTTAGGTCGGAATGTTCGGATCAACCCTACTCCTCGGCCAGAGCGTCCAGTGTGCGCTCCGAGAGCAAAACGCTCTGAATTTACGAACAGACAATATGACAACGCTCTGCGTTTACAAACACCCAGAGCGCACTCTGGCACTCCAGATTAAATTCACAAAAACACGCCGATACCGATATCCAATATTTTCCTTGCCAAAAAAAACCCCCGGAACAATAACCAATATTTCAAATTTTAGTGACCTTTTAAGCATTCTAGTACAGTTAAATAGTTAACATACACACATGGTCTCAGCGGTCTAAGGCACTGCATCTCAGTGCAGAGGTGTCATTACAGTCCCTGGTTCGAATCCAGACTGTATCACATCCGGCCGTGATTGGGAGTCCCATAGGTCGGTGCATAATTGGCCCAGCGTTGTCCGGGCCGTCATTTTTAAATAAGAATTTGTTCTTAACTGACTTGCCTAGTTAAATAAAGTTATTTTGTTGGCGTTTACATATGTCCCCATTACCAGTAAAACAATGAAAACCTATTTATTTCACTTACTTGCTATGCTGTTTCGTTGGTTCATTTGTTCAGTCGTTTCATTCTCAACCAGGATTTCTATGGAACGCCAATTGGGTCTTTGACGTGTCAAATAAGCTGAGTTGACCAATCAGGACTTGAATATGACTGCACATCACATAATAATTTAATGCGTTTATACATTTTTACATGGTGTAATCAATGTAATTACTATCACTCGTATTTCATATGTCACAACGATTTATCGATACGTATGTTATGATGGTGGTAAAGTTGTCTCGTGCACCTACAGTGCTTGTCATAAAAAAAAGCTAGCTAGCCATTGGATGCAAACAATGTTCTTCCACAAAAACATAGCAAAACAACATTATCGGTTTCATTAGCTATAGTTAGCTAGTTAACTATATAGCTAGGTGTCATCTAAAATTCTTATTTGGTTAATGGTGGTCGGACCCATCTATGTGAAGCTTGCCACAATAAGGATTATCCACAATAGTGGACTTGGAGGTTAGCCTTAAATAAAATTATGGCATAATTAAACTATTTGTATTCATTTACATCACTGCCAATTACATACTTTTATTTAGAAGGCAAACGGCAAATTCCATCATTGTGCCTAATCCTTATTGTGGCTAGCTTCACAACACATAAATGGGTCCGGTCAAGCCTCACTAACCAGATGAAGCTAGCTGGCTGCTAATAACGTTAGCTTTGGGCAACAGGGTTAAGTAGCTGGCTAGCTATTTATTTTCATGAACTGAAGTTCAATTTCAATAGGCGAACAACAAGTGGCAACTTACTCACAAGGATTCCTAAATCATTGCTAATAATAATGAAAACGACTGCAGTTTCTACTGGTCATTTCTGGCTGGTTGTACTCTCTTTCGTGTCGTCTGAGATTCCCAAAGATTGGAAAGCAGCTGCGGTCATCCCCCTCTTCAAAGGGGGGGACACTCTTGACCCAAACTGCTACAGACCTATATCTATCCTACCGTGCCTTTCTAAGGTCTTCGAAAGCCAAGTCAACAAACAGATTACCGACCATTTCGAATCTCACCATACCTTCTCTGCTATGCAATCCGGTTTCAGAGCTGGTCATGGGTGCACCTCAGCCACGCTCAAGGTCTTAAACGATATCTTAACCACCATCGATAAGAAACATTACTGTGCAGCCGTATTCATTGATCTGGCCAAGGCTTTCGACTCTGTCAATCACCATATCCTCATCGGCAGACTCGACAGCCTTGGTTTCTCAAATGATTGCCTCGCCTGGTTCACCAACTACTTCTCTGATAGAGTTCAGTGTGTCAAATCGGAGGGTCTGCTGTCCGGACCTCTGGCAGTCTCTATGGGGGTGCCACAGGGTTCAATTCTTGGACCGACTCTCTTCTCTGTATACATCAATGAGGTCGCTCTTGCTGCTGGTGAGTCCCTGATCCACCTCTACGCAGACGACACCATTCTGTATACTTCCGGCCCTTCTTTGGACACTGTGTTAACAACCCTCCAGGCAAGCTTCAATGCCATACAACTCTCCTTCCGTGGCCTCCAATTGCTCTTAAATACAAGTAAAACTAAATGCATGCTCTTCAACCGATCGCTACCTGCACCTACCCGCCTGTCCAACATCACTACTCTGGACGGCTCTGACTTAGAATACGTGGACAACTACAAATACTTAGGTGTCTGGTTAGACTGTAAACTCTCCTTCCAGACCCATATCAAACATCTCCAATCCAAAGTTAAATCTAGAATTGGCTTCCTATTTCGCAACAAAGCATCCTTCACTCATGCTGCCAAACATACCCTTGTAAAACTGACCATCCTACCAATCCTCGACTTTGGCGATGTCATTTACAAAATAGCCTCCAATACCCTACTCAACAAATTGGATGCAGTCTATCACAGTGCAATCCGTTTTATCACCAAAGCCCCATATACTACCCACCATTGCGACCTGTACGCTCTCGTTGGCTGGCCCTCGCTTCATACTCGTCGCCAAACCCACTGGCTCCATGTCATCTACAAGACCCTGCTAGGTAAAGTCCCCCCTTATCTCAGCTCGCTGGTCACCATAGCATCTCCCACCTGTAGCACACGCTCCAGCAGGTATATCTCTCTAGTCACCCCCAAAACCAATTCTTTCTTTGGCCGCCTCTCCTTCCAGTTCTCTGCTGCCAATGACTGGAACGAACTACAAAAATCTCTGAAACTGGAAACACTTATCTCCCTCACTAGCTTTAAGCACCAACTGTCAGAGCAGCTCACAGATTACTGCACCTGTACATAGCCCACCTATAATTTAGCCCAAACAACTACCTCTTTCCCAACTGTATTTAATTTTTATTTATTTATTTATTTTGCTCCTTTGCACCCCATTATTTTTTATTTCTACTTTGCACATTCTTCCATTGCAAAACTACCATTCCAGTATTTTACTTGCTATATTGTATTTACTTTGCCATCATGGCCTTTTTTGCCTTTACCTCCCTTCTCACCTCACATTGTATATAGACTTGTTTATACTGCATTATTGACTGTATGTTTGTTTTTACTCCATGTGTAACTCTGTGTCGTTTTATCTGTCGAACTGCTTTGCTTTATCTTGGCCAGGTCGCAATTGTAAATGAGAACTTGTTCTCAACTTGCCTACCTGGTTAAATAAAGGTAAAATAAAATAAATAAAAATAAAAGTATTACTGCTAGCTAGGTACCAAGCTTAAGCTAGCTACTCCAGAAGTTGCGGTCGAGCAATTGATACTTCATTACCAACGCGATATTGTAAACACAATGTTCGAGGCCGGTGTTTGCTTGTTTGCAGACTTTTTTGTACAGCTTTGACAGTGCTAATATATCTTTTTTGTCACGCAAAGACCCAAACGGCGTTCCATAGTATGCATGTCATGAAGTTAATAGCAGTGACGCTATTAATGTGTAACTCCGGTAGGGCAACATCTGGAAAAATAGCGCACTTGGTGGTGTGTACCGGTGCTCGACCAGTAGGCGAAAGCCAACATCACCCACGAGAGAGAACAGTTGATTGTCAGGGGCAATGAATTGCATTATCTTGGCTTTAATGGATTTCGCCTTTGCGTTGTCTCGCTGAACTTTTACTCACTCTTTCAAATGACTGCTTGACTTGTTGACTGCTCGATCCACACAGCATACATTGTGGGCTAGGTTAGGAATGCTGTGTTGCATGTGTAGCGCAAAATTTTACGTGGTATCACTACGTCATGTACCTATGTTATAAAGGTATGCGCGGTAGCTTTGACATCGGTTTTTAACATCAGCGTTAAACTAGACATCGGGCCGATACCGATGTTGGCATTTTTAGCTAATATCAGCCGATTCCGATATATGTTCACTGATATATTGTGCATCCCTAACCCATAGTATTAATATTTGGTTGTTTAGTACATGGCCTCACATGTGAATCCTTAAAGAGATGGGTGGGGCTAAGGCTTAAGAGGGTGTGAACAATGCTGAATGGGTGTAGACAAAGAAGAGCTTTCCAGTAGGTTTACCAAAATATTCAAGGACCATTTTCTCAAAAGTGAGACTTTCTCATTGTTCCTCAACTTTAGTGTATGATCTACTATTTCTAGCTCTGAGTCTCTACTCTAAAAAACATCATTTTAAATGTTGCTACATAAGATCAAGCCGGTTGGTCACAATTCTAAAAAATAAAATATTTGCAAGTATATTGGTTGCCAGTGATTTCATCAGCTGGTTTTAGCTCTTTGTAGCTAATTTCACTGACAAACACAGGGATGGATTTCTTTGCTAGCGCTAGTTAAGGATGTTGGGCACTGCACTAATAAACAGAATATAACTTGTCACTTGTTTACAGTAGTTTGACAGCTTGCTGATGAAGTTGTAGACATGTTCCCAGCAGGCAGTCGGTATTTCAGCGTGTTTCCAAAGCACAAATCATAACGTTGGGTCAGCTAAACGCACAGCGCAGCAGTACTGCTGTACTGACAGGTTGTTTGGTGCTTCATTAAAACGTGTTAATTGTGATAAAATGATACTACAGTAGCTAGCTAGCTTGCTTATGGAAGGAGCATTGCATTTAGTGGCGCACTAGCTAGTTGGCTCGCTTTCATTTCGTATGAAGTGACTGGCTCAGGCTTAGCTAGCAAGGATAGGTTTTTGTGTACATGATCAAACATTGGAAATACACCTAAACTCCTTAGCTAGATGTCCAATCGTGCTGCTAAGATCTCGAAATTAAACTTCAAAATGAATGATGGATTTCTTGATCAATTCTGACTATATTTTGAGGGTGACATAAAAATGATTTGTTGTTGCTAGGTAACATGCTAAGATTAATGGGAATAAGTTGCTGCCAAGGGCGCCGAGTCGGCATAGCATGCCCACTCGCTAAAGAGGCTTCTGAAGGGCACAGTAGAGCGCTCGATGACTCGACAACTAGCGTTTGCGATGACTGGTGAACGCGCATATTGAGGGATTGAATGCTCAAAGTGCTCAGTGTGTCGGTTTGAGATACAGCCCTGGTCTCCAGGGAAGGGAAGGCACCTGTCTAAGTTGTAGCCCTCCTCCCTCGAACCTCACCACGTAGTTTGTGGCGCTCTGAAACACCATCACTTATTCATATTTCACCTCAAAATGTGCGGTGCTCTGTGTGCTAGTGCGTGTGTGAGCTAGCGCGTGCTAGTGGTTGCGTGCGCGTCTGTGTGCGCTTGCTTGTGGTTTTCTTGTTTTAAGGCTAGCTGGTGTACAGTAACTGACTTCTCTATAATTAGAGACAATGCCTGAAGCCGCTCCTCCTGTCATTATCTCTGTTTCATATACTCTGCTGTCCAGCTGGAGGCTTATCCACTTACACACGCACATTCCCTAGAGTACTCCCTAAGAGTGTACACTTCATGTCTACTGTACTGCTGACTTCCTCAAACACCTCTGTCCTGGTCCTCTCTCATACTCCACCTCATGCATCCTCCCTCTTGGGTGTCTCTATCTCCTCTTCCCTGTCCCATCTCTCCTAGTCCCTCTCCTATACTGTACCCCCTACATCCTCCATTTCTGGTATCTCTATCTCCTCTTCCCTGTCCTTCTCTCACATCCCCTCTTTCCTCTCCACTGGTCCCACTCGCTCTTCACTCTTAGCCCCACCCTCTTTATTCCTTCTTCTCTTTTGCTTCTCTGCTGTAGGGTCCGTAAGGCAGAGGGAGACAGGGTGAGTCAGGTTAACGGGCGTACATTCTGCGAGGCCAGAGACACCGTTATGTGCTGGCACTGGAGCGTGGAAGTATGTTTTATAGCTCTGGCCCTCTGTCACTCCCTCGCCTCCTTGTCCTCGCTTTACCTCTCTCGCTCTCTTGGGCACTTTCTCTGCTCTCTCTCCATCTCCTTCACCACGTTTCTCTTGCATTTTTCCCAACCCCATCGCTCTTTCTCTCTGGTCCTCCCCTGGCGAGGTGCCATCCTCGCCCATCTGTTGGAAAGCGGAGGCGGGTGGAGCCCTCCCCTCCCTACCTCACGCCCACTAATGTTCGCTGTCTCTCTGCGCTCAGTTTCAATAATTCACGCTCTGGCGGGAGACAAAACCCACGCTTCTTACTCAAGCATCTGATGTATTTATTTAGCCAGGCCATCGAGACGTCTCACCGCTAACGCATGCATGCGCACACACCGAGGATCTTGAAATGGCTTGGCACAGACCCTCCTTTGCCTTCCTTCACCCGGGAGGAAGAGGAGATGAAGGAGCTAGACTCTTGGAGCACGTTGTCCTGAGAATCGTTGGTCCAACCCTTCCACGCACTGCAGTGAGAGGTGAGCTGAGGATGCCTACCGACTGACCCAGAGTCACCTTAGCTGTCCTGATGCAACAATATCAGTTGGTTAAAACTGGTCTAGAATCAGATTGGATATAACTCCTAACAGCCTGTCTGTGTAATATCAATCCCGTTGTCTTAACCTGGCACTCCTGCTTCTAACTAACCACCAATAGAGAGGGGAAGTATTGAAATGAAGGGTGTGTGATGTATCTGTGAGTGTGCTGCCAGACTACGTCTGGGTCTCTGTATTCACAGCTCTGCTAGCCTGCAGTGGGTTTTCTCTCTCAGCCCCCTTGTATAGGAAGGCTGCTCTGCCAGCTTGCCCTGGCACCGCTCTGACGCCTCATTTTGTTGTCATTTGTCACCTAACCCCACCCCAAAGAAAATGGATGACATTTCCATGTTCACGCACACATACTCACACACACACACACGCACACACCGAGATGGACAACTCGCACACATACAAAAAGATGGCACAGATACACACATGCATATTACTCACAAACACAATGGCACATGTGCGTGCACAGACTCTGGCTTCCTCCCACACTTCCTGACTCACATTCACAATCTGTCCTTAACTCTATCCATCTGTTTCTGTCTCTTTGTCACACACACACACACACACACACACACACACACACACACACACACACACACACACACACACACACACACACACACACGATTGACACACTGAAGGGGATGTTATCCGTGACATTTCCAGCGCAGTGTGGTATATGGCGCTCCTGCCAAGCCCTAGGGTTAATGTGGGTCCACTGTCACACTGAGAGAGAGCTGGAGGGAAGGGATGGAGAGGGAGATGCTGAACACCTTAGGTGCTATACTATCAATGTGATAGGCTAGAGCAACCCTCTCTGCTCAAGTCTTTTTCCTCTTTCTTTTACCCTCCTGTCTTTCCTCTCTTTCTCATTCTTCTCTTTTCCTCTTCTATGTTCTCCTCCCCTCTTTCCCTCCCCTCTCTCACTTTGTTTTCCCTCTCCCGTCTTCCCCTGTTCTCTTTGCCACCACCACTGCTTTTAACCTCCCTGCCACTCTTTATCTTCCTTCTCCTGATGCCCCCTGTGTCTGGTGTTGACTCCAGTCAGCAGCCGGTCCCTGAAGGTCACCTCCCTCGGGGGGCTAGAGGGGCATACACAGCCAGGAGGGGGTGTTAAATGTCTCCTCCCTCCCTACAGAGTGCACACTATCAATGTCCCCTCAGAGCGCCTGGCCTCCTAGTCTAGTCTCACACACAGTCTGATTCAGCTAGCCTCGAGAGGGAATGAGGTAAGTCAAGTGTATGTGTGGTGGGAGATCTGTGTGGTGGGAGATCTGTGTGGTGGGAGATCTGTGTGGTGGGGGATCTGTGTGGTGGGGTTGTGTATGCTAAAATGCACATTCTCTCTCCAATGGCTTAGCAGAACATGGGGAACATCCTCACACACTCTCACATGCAAATGTCTGACACCCTTTCTTTCTTTGTTTGTCTCTGTTCACTGTTGTGGAGGCTGACACTGAATACCTGTCATCCGTTAGTGTAAATCTACTGTTGAATGAGTTATTTCCACTCATCATCCATCATATTGGACCGGGTGTGTGCCTCAGTGGAGCTGGGAATGGGTTGTTCGGCCCCTCTATGTCAGTGTTTGAACTAGTTCCTGGCTGGGTGTCGGATGGATGGATGGAGTGTTCATGAACTCAACACTCCTCCCCCAAGATCACGGAACCCCAGTGACCCTCAGAGAAATAGAGAACTACTCTAGAAGTATAGGGGGGGGGGGGGTGTTAGAGAGAACACCCTGCTCGGAGGGAACACCCTGCTCGGAGGGAAGGTCATAGTCAGCGGGGGGGGGGGAGTCGGGGACACACTGTCGCTCCTGCTGTGCCAGGGACACACACCCACACTACACACAGTGATGAACTCGGTCTGTCATTTCACTTTGAAAAACACAAGGACTCCCAGATATGTAACCAGAGTAGCTTGTGCCTGTCAAACATTCATTCACGTACACTTAACTGTTGTTACCACTCTAAATCCACACGTACACGGATTCTCTTTAAATGAATTTTTAATCAAACCTTTATTTAACTAGGCAAGTCAGTTAAGAACAAATTCTTAATTACAAGGACAGCCTAGGATCAGTGGGTTAACTGCCATGCTCAGGGGCAGAATGACAGATTTTTTACCTTGTCAGCTTGGGGATTCGATGTAGCAACTTTTCCATTACTGGCCCAATGCTCTACCTGCTACCTGCCGCCCCTCATGACAGACATGACTTTAGACATTACAGTCCCAACACATATACGCACTGACAGGCTTCATGCCTTCACTTAATTTACAGTCTCCCCTTCATAGGGCTGGGCAATATGGCCTAAAAATCACATTTATGGGCGATTCACGATATATATCTTGATCATTTTTGAAGCTTTAAAGGTCAATACACTGCAAGTAAAATTATACCTGGGCTAAAGATAAGCCTTCCACAACCATAAGACCCACTAATAGTTTAGTTATTTTATCCAAATAGTTTAACCTGCTCTTTTGTAATAATCACTGATCTGGCTTTCCGGTCTGTTTTATGAAAATCCATGATTTATCTTTTTACAAATTGAACCAGAACCACACACACTGCACATCCACTTGCAGACATTTATAGAAAATGTACACGGGTCTCATAAACAATCTCTGAAGCACAAGCCCACGTGCGAGTGAGTAGCCAGCTAATCTTTCTATTTCAAGTCTAGCCAACTTGGATCTATTTGCTTGTTAACAAGACAGAACTGTTAGGAACACACCCTCCTGTCCGCCTCCAACTGTTTGAACAGCAGCCTGTTCACTTTAAGATTTGAAATCAAGTGGTTTACCTAGATAAGAGGATGCTTATTTCTCAGATTAAGAAATAGTTGCCAGTTCGTGTTTTGTGTCTTTTTTTTATGCTCATTGCACATTTCTAAAACACAGACTAGAAAACTAGCACATGAGCCTGTGGCTAAAATGCTGCTAGCGGGTACGTGGTACCGCAATGCCGCCCACGACATAACCTGAGCATTAATTTCCCACTATCATGTTCATTCATACTTTTTTGTTTTAGTAGGGTCTGCTCTGATCTATATGTTGGGAGATGAGACAATAAAAGGGTATCGTTACAACGAGGAAGTGCTCGTCTATTACAATAAAATAATGTCTGAGCGTTTCGCTGTTCATATGAGTGGTTCTGGAGGACCAAACCTCAAATGCAAATATCGAGTTTAAACTGCATGTTGTCAGAGAGGAAGAAGGTATCTTTCGTCGTCGTCGTTGTTGTTGTGAGTGGCAAGGGGAGGTGTTTGGTCTCCTTTGCTCCTTCTGTGCAGACACAAGTCCAAAAAAAGAACTCTCACAAAACGAAACAACGTTAACCTTGATTCTTACGACAGACATTTGGAACATCATGCTAAAACATAGATATTTGAATTAATCTAAATAATTTGATATATCGCCCAGCCCTACCTCCCGCACTCACAGACAGAGACGCACACACCACTGCTCATCCAGCTCTGAAACACCAGCCCCCCTCTCTCTCCGCCCGGTGTCATCATTTTCATTTGGCCGGTGTTATAGCGTGGTGTATAAATCCCCGGTGGTTTTACGAGGCAGCAGCCGGACTGACAGACAGGCCGCGGGCCGGGCTGGTAAACTGCTGAGCTGTAGCTGGTGATAAAGGTGTTGAATGCTCCCTAACACACACACCCTGGGGGATAAAACTGATCCCGGAACAGCCTTCCCTGTGGGGACTGGGTAGCCTATCCCAGCTTTAGATGCAGATGGTGAAGTCCCTTTGAGATAAAAGCCCCAGGGTGGATTTGTGGTTTGTGGGGACCTTAGGAGTGGTTTTTAAGGACCTGGGGACGGGGTGATGTCCTCTGGAGCGGTTATTTAGGGTCGGACGACTGTCCCCAGGGCTGCCTAGAGGGACACAGTTCCCCTCCACATGCCACCTGTGATGGGATATGAGCCGGCTGTTGGCTCATTATAGGCCATGGTTATTGCCTCATTCATATGGGTCCAGAGTATAGATGGTTGTGTGTTTATGAATAATTCAGTTCTTGTATTTGCAATGTGATGTAAAGTGTTGTGTCAGTGTGCGTATCAGGGCCAGGACAATACCAGTATCACGATACTCGTTAGTATCGTGGAAAGGATTCAGATCACGAAGCGGATATAACTTCTTTCGGAAACATCCTTAATGTCACATGTTTCATGACCTTAATTTCGTGACCTTAATTGTCACATGTTTCGTGACCAACAGGTGTAGACTAACAGTGAAAGTCTTATTTGCGGGACAATCCCAACAATGCAGAATTCAATAAAAAATATATACATATTTATATATACAGTTGAAGTCGGAAATTTATATACACCTTAGCCAAATACATTTAAACTCAGTTTTTCACAATTTCTGACATTTAATCCTAGTAGAAATTCCCTGTCTTAGGTCAGTTAGGATCACCACTTTATTTTAAGAATGTGAAATGTCAGAATAATAGTAGAGAGAATGATTTATTTCAGCTTTAATTTCTTTCATCACATTCCCGGTGGGTCAGAAGGTTACATACACTCAATTAGTATTTGGTAGCATTGCTTTTAAATTGTTTAACTTGGGTCAAATGTTTTGGGTAGCCTTCCACAAGCGTCCCACAATAAGTTGGGTGAATTATGGCCCATTTCTCCTGACAGAGCTGGTGTAACTGAGTAAAGGTTTGTAGGCCTCCTTGCTCGCACACGCTTTTTCAGTTCTGCCCACAAATTTTCTATGGGCTTGAGGTCAGGGCTTTGTGATGGCCACTCCAATACCTTGACTTTGTTGTCCTTAAGCCATTTTGCCACAACTTTGGAAGTATGCTTGGTCATTGTCCATTTGGAAGACCCATTTGCGACCAAGCTTTAACTTCCTGACTGATGTCTTGAGATGTTGCTTCAATATATCCAGATCATTTTCTTTTCCCCATGATGCCATCTATTTTGTGAAGTGCACCAGTCCCTCCTGCAGCAAAACACCCTCACAACATGATGCTGTCACCCGGTGCTTCACAGTTGGGATGATGTTCTTTGGCTTGCAAGCCCTCTCCCTTTTTCCTCCAAACATAACGATGGTCATTTTGGCCAAACAGTTCTATTTTTGTTTCATCAGACCAGAGGACATTTCTCCAAAAGGTATGACCTTTGTCCCCATGTGCAGTTGCAAACCGTAGTCTGTCTTTTTTAAGGCGGAGCAGTGGCTTCTTCCTTGCTGAGCGGCCTTTCAGGTTATGTCGATGTAGGACTCGTTTTACTGTGGATATAGATACTATGGTACCTATTTCCTCCAGCATCTTCACAAGGTCCTTTGCTGTTGTTCTGAGATTGATTTGCACTTTTCACACAAAAGTACCTTCATCTCTAGGAGACAGAACGCGTCTCCTTCCTGAGCGGTATGACGGCAGCGTGGTCCCATGGTGTTTATACTTGCGTACTTTTGTTTGTACAGATGAACTTGGCACCTTCAGGCATTTGGAAATTGCTCCCAAGGATGAACCAGACTTGTGGATGTCTACAAATTTTTTTATTTTTAGGTCTTGGCTGATTTCTATTGATTTTCCTATGATGTCAAGCAAAGAATTACTGAGTTTTGAAGGTAGGCCTTGAAATACATCCACAGGGACACCTTCAATTGACAGAAATCTCAATTAGCCTATCAGAAGCTTCTCAAGCCATTACACTATTTCCTGGAATTTTCCAAGCTGTTTAAAGGCACAGTCAACTTAGTGTATGTAAACCTCTGACCCAAAAGAATTGTGATACAATGAATTATAAGTGAAATAATCTGTCTGTAAACAATTGTTAGAAAAATGACTTGTGACATGCACAAAGTAGATGTCCTAACTGACTTGCCAAAACTATGGTTTGTTAACAAGAAATGTGGAGTGGTTGAAAAACCAGTTTTAATGACTCCAACCTAAGTGTCTGTAAACTTCCCACTTCAACCGTACATATAATAATTATAGAAATAAAGACACAATGACCAATGATGGGGAACCAGTACCAAGTTGATATGCAGGGATATGAGGAAATGTAGGTTCTTAGACTAGGCAACCGGATAGATAATAGACAGTAGCAGCAGCGCGTGTGTGGCAAAAAGAGTCAATGCAGATAGTCCGGGTTGCTATGTGGTTGGCTATTGAACTATTTTGCAGCCTTATGTCTTGGGGGTGGATGCTATTCAGGAGACTTTTGGTCCCGACTTAACACTCTTATACGTTTGCCTTGATGTAGTTTGGGGACAGTCTATGACTTGGGTGGCTGGAGTCTTTGACCATTTTTAGGGCCTTCCTCTGACACCGCCTGGTATAGAGGTCCTGGATGGCAGGGAGTTCGTTCCCAGGGATGTACTGGGCCGTACACACTACCCCCTGTAGCACCTTGTGGTCGAATGTCATGCAGTTGCTATACCAAGCGGTGATGCAGCCAGGCAAGATGCTCTCAATGGTGCAGCTGTAGAACTTTTTTAGGATCTGAGGGTCCATACCAAACCTTTTTAGCCTCCTGAGGGGGAAAAAACCATGTTGTGCCCTCTTCAAAACTGTGTTTGTGTGTGTGGACCGTGATAGATCCTTTGACGTGGACACGGGGACTTGAAGCCCTCGACCCGCTCCTCACAGCCCCGTCGATGTGAATGGGGGCATGTTCAGCTCTCCATTTCCTGTAGTCCACGATCAGCTCCTGGAAACAAACATCATTATGTTGCCATCCAGAGTCACATGTATTTATTTATTTTCCAAGCTATAGCACACAATATTTTACATGCAGCAGGTTTTTAAACCACAGGAGTTCAGTCTGCTTCGTATTTTCATTTTTACCACGGAAAAAACATTGCGATACTTGTATCGTCTCGACCATAATGTGTGTGTTTATAATAGTTTCAGTCAGTGTGTGTCACAGGAGGTTGGCACCTTCATTGGGGATTGCGGGTTCATAGTAACGGCTGGAGTGAGTGGAATGGTGTCAGATACTTCCACCACATGGTTTCCATGGGTTTGATGCCATTCCCTCCGCTCCATTCCAGCCGTAACTATGAGCCATCCTCCCCTCAGCAGCCTCCACTGGTGTGTGTGTTTGGGTGGGAAGGGAACGGAGGGCTGCTGTGTGTATATGGGGGCACTGAAGTAGGTGAGTGTGTGTGTGACCGTCAGTGCAGTCACTGAATGAGTAGGTGACACGTCTGCCGTTTCAAACCCGTCTGTGTTTCGGCTACTGTCCCCCTGGGTCCTCTACACTCTGATGTCACATCAGAGGCCTCCGCTCATAAACACACGTCATTAATAACACACACACACACTCCTCAGTGACTGTTGTTTATACGACTGTAAAATTCAATTACACAGCAGGGGAGCTGGCCGCCCCCACATTACAGCCTTCCAGGGTGACATTTCATTTGCAATGAATCATGGGCCGACGTTGGACCCGGCAGAGGAGCACAACACCGCATCTCCCTCTCTCTCTCCTCTACGTTATCCCCGTTCCCAAGCATAAACAGTTTTGCACCGTACGTGCTTTCTTCTCGTGTCGTGATGCGATAAAATTCCCTGGCAAGAACAGACCCGTTTACCGTCTGGTATTCACAGACCACCCTCAGCCCCACCAGTGACAATACCGGTGTAGTGTTGTGAATTAAAGTTAGGGCCCAGAGTTTTTCCCTGGCCATTTGACCTGACCAGGATATTCTAGGCCATAATTATAGCCTATACTAACTAGGGCATGAGGTTTTCCTAAGACCTGGAGTTTGTCTCGGTCAGGTTACATGCAGAGGAAAAACTCTGGGCCCTACAGTAATTAAAAGTTAATGACAGTCATCTGTTGTACATCGTTGTATTTGTCAGGACTACCCCATTTTCCTGCTCTCCTCGTCACAAAGGCAAACATGTACAGGACAAGGACACTCCAGCTCTGTTAAACGAGGAAAATGCCCCATCAAATATGAAAACGCATAGCTTTTCTGAGCCAGCAGCAACACTTGCCAGATCACTGCAGCAGAATCACCAGCCACTGAAAGCGTCACACGACGCCAAGGGAAGAAACGAGGCCGTTTCCTCACAAAGCGAGCAGCACAGCTTGTACGTCAAAAAGGGATCGATTTTGGGGACTCCCCACTACAAAAATAGTCTCCCCTGGGAGTTGTGTGTTTTGATTGTATGCTTTGGTAATGTGTGCCTGCGGTGTGCTTCTGCAGTGTCTCCCCTAGGAGACTATTTTTTTAGTGGCAGGGAGTGTTAAAGGTTTTAGTCGTGGAACAGGCACTCTGGAAATGTTGAAATAATTTGAAAGACAAAAATGGACTCAAACTAGGACACATGCTCTGCACTGTACTTAGAGTACACACCAATAGGCCCAAATAAACCAAGTGAAAGATTAGCCGTACGTTTCTATAAATACATAAAGAACAATCTGTTTTCATGGTGTTTTCTGGCTGCTCGTTTTTAGTTGTTAGGCTGCTCATTTAAAATTCTTCAGAGTGTGTAGGAGTGTTGTCCAGGCCTAGGGCTGTGTGTTTTGATTGTATGCCTCCGTAATGTGCACACGAGGTGTGTTTCTGCAGTGTGTCTTATCAGCAGTATGTTTAGTGACCTGTACTGTTGTCAGCCAGTGTCGTGATGAACTGACCCTTAATCCGAACCTACCTTTTGGATAAGGGCACTATCTCCCTTCTAGGAGAACAAACCATCCACGTCTCTCCTTTAAATTACTTTCATTCTCACAATGATGCCTGGCAATCTTCCTCCTATTTACTTTACCAGTGCTTCAGATTGCCCGGCCCAGATAGGACCGTTTCAATCTGCCTCTACACGCTATCTTGACTGTGTGAGGGGGATGATGTGGGGGCGATGGTCAATTCTCGTAAGACATTGAACCGTGGCGCACACAAATCCCCCCCCCCCCCCTCTGCCGTCGCCTGTTTTATGTTTACATAAAACTGTCCAATATCCCCTCTAACACTCCCATGTGACAGAAACGGGTCAGAGCGGGGAAATAAATTCATGGTGGCAACCATTGAGCAGCCCGCCTTCTGGAGTAATGCATTCTGCGTCACCTCAGACGAGAGTTGTTCAGAGACCAAACGGTAAATTCTCGCCGCCCAGTCCCAGAATGCATTACACCAGGGGGCGGTTCAACCGCTGACCTTCAGGTGTCACCATTTACATAATATCAGACGATGATGTGTGAGTGACGACTCTGCAACCCACCAACTCCAAAATCATTTTTTTTTAGTCTTGAAGAGACGGCGTAATGCAGTGATCTCTGCGATACACACACACACACACACACACTACATACGCACACACACACACACACACACACACACACACACACTACATATGCACGCACACACACGCACACACACGCACACACACACACACACACTACATACGCACGCACACACACACACACCCAGGCAAACACACACCACATACACACACACACACACACACACACACACACACCCAGGCAAACACACACTACATACGCACAAACACACACACACAGAAACTGTATGACAGCGGAGAGATGTCTCGCCCCCCCCCCCCCTCTCTCTCTGGCACACACATGGCCTCTGTCCCTCATCCGAGTTTGGGGATGAGTGTGTGGGTACTAGAGGTCGACCCATTTAATCGGAATGGCCGATTTTAATTTGGGTCGATTTCCAGATTTCATAACAATCGGTAATTGGCTTTTTTTTAGTCCTCCAATAATCTGTATCGGCATTGAAAAATCGTTATCGGTCGACCTCTAGTGGGTACCCCATGAGGAAGGTGATCTTTATTTAAATCCACTGGTCTGTGTGTCTGCCTCCTTAATCTCTTCCGTCAGAAAGAAGGGGTTTCTCTCTTCCCTCTCTCCTCCACTCAGCACTGATGTGATTTAGACCGGAGGGACGAGGGGCGGCCCTTCCTCTTACTGCTGCACGTGATGTGGAACAGAATAATAATATGCAGGATGTGAGGCAGACACACAGACCAGGTTTATGTCAGACCAGTTTTATGTCTATGTAACTAATGCAGGATGTGAGGCAGACACACAGACCAGGTTTATGTCTATGTAACTAATGCAGGATGTGAGGCAGACACACAGACCAGGTTTATGTCAGACCAGGTTTATGTCTATGTAACTAATGCAGGATGTGAGGCAGACACACAGACCAGGTTTATGTCAGACCAGGTTTATGTCTATGTAACTAATGCAGGATGTGAGGCAGACACACAGACCAGGTTTATGTCAGACCAGGTTTATGTCTATGTAACTAATGCAGGATGTGAGTCAGACACACAGACCAGGTTTATGTCTATGTAACTAATGCAGGATGTGAGGCAGACACACAGACCAGGTTTATGTCAGACCAGGTTTATGTCTATGTAACTAATGCAGGATGTGAGGCAGACACACAGACCAGGTTTATGTCAGACCAGGTTTATGTCTATGTAACTAATGCAGGATGTGAGGCAGAGACACAGACCAGGTTTATGTCAGACCAGGTTTATGTCTATGTAACTAATGCAGGATGTGAGGCAGACACACAGACCAGGTTTATGTCTATGTAACTAATGCAGGATGTGAGGCAGACACACAGACCAGGTTTATGTCAGACCAGGTTTATGTCTATGTACCTAATGCAGGATGTGAGGCAGACACACAGACCAGGTTTATGTCTATGTAACTAATGCAGGATGTGAGGCAGACACACAGACCAGGTTTATGTCTATGTAACTAATGCAGGATGTGAGGCAGACACACAGACCAGGTTTATGTCTATGTAACTAATGCAGGATGTGAGGCAGACACACAGACCAGGTTTATGTCTATGTCTAACTAATGCACTTATTTGGTACGTGAGCCTGATTGAATTTGATGTCTGAGTGTTTATTTGACCTTTTATTTATTAACTAGGCAAGTCAGTTAAGAACAAATTCTTATTTTCAATGACAGCCTAGGAACAGTGGGTTAACTGCCTTATTCAGGGGCAGAACGACATATTTTTTACCTTGTCAGCTCGGCGATTCGATCTTGCAATCTTTCGGTTACCAGTCCAACGCTCTAACCACTAGGCTACCCGCCGCCCCTGTCTGAGTGTATGAATGCATGGCTGTTTGTATACTGTTTAATGTGTTTGTTAATGTCATCACTCTCTCTCCCGTTGGTTGTGAAGTCTGTCAGGAGCATGCTGGGTGACTCTGCACTTTTTAAAGGTTGACTTGCACTCTGTGCGACACACAGAGAGCATGTCGCACCATATGAACACACACACACACACACACACACACACACACACACACACACACACACACAACAGGGATAAACACTATTATTGCTGATACCACCCTTCGTTGCTCTTTCCGACAGTTCCGCCTCTCTTTACTTTCCTCCGCTCTTTTCCACCCTTCAGCCGTTCTTCTTCTCAAAGTCAACCCCCCCCCCCCCCCTCACCCCCGTCTGAGGGATTGGATCGATCCATCCTCAGCCACATTGTCCTTTGACCGCTGGGCTAAACCATTAAACTCCACATGGGGGGATTACACCCCTTGTCCTCTCTCTATTCCCCTAGTGTGTCCTCTTGTATTGTCTTCTATTTGTCCTCACGAGAACTGTTCCATGTATGAGTCTCCCTCAACCCCTTGTTTCACAATGGTTCTCTTCCTTATCCCTGATCAATACCCCCCCCCCCCCCTTCTTCCTCTCCTCTCCTCCCTGTCTGGCTCTCTCCCATGCCCTCTGTCCTCCCCAGCCATAACTCGCTCCATGGTGTGTGTGCCCGTACTGCTGCCCTTCTGGAGGATAATGCCAATTGGAGAATGCGCACTAGATGCATGGGTAGGATTTTGTGTGTGTGTGTGTGTGTGTGTGTGTGAACATACTTCCTATTGGGTCAGTCAATACCCTCAGCATGACAAACCAAATAAACCCCGGCGGCAAACCTGTTATCCTCCCTCCATCCCTCCTTTTGCCTCTCTCTCTCTTTTTCTTTTCTTCCCACTTCTTGAGTCCTTCACTCAAAAGGGCCCCCTATAATGCTCACCACGGTTAGAGGAACAAACGACAACAAACAAAGTGAGAAATCAATAAAAGCGAGAACACCAGCGGGTTGGAATAGTCTGTGTTTGTCAGAGAAGAGGTGGGTGTGGAAAGCTGTAGAGCTGTGGTACGTTCAGAAAGGGAGCTTAGCTTGTCAAGGGAAATCTGGATTCAGTGTCACGGGCTGTCAGCCCTCAATCACAAGCTCTCAAACGAATGACAAGCACACACAGGTGCAGACGCATCCAAACACACACACACACACACACACACACACACACACACACACACTTACTAGCCTACAGATGCAGGAGGCCCAGCTTCTCCCCTCAGACACATTTTCGTCACTTTGTCATTCTGCAGCCCCCACGGCATGCTGTGTATGGTTATTCCTCAGCTGTAGCCCCCATTCTGTCCTCATTACGTCACACTCCTCGCAGACTGAACACGTCTTAGACGACCCTCAACCCCTTTCTCCCCACCACCAAACACACACACACACACACACAGAACCACTTGGTGACGCAGTTCAACTACACTGCACTGGTTGCTGCATCAATTTGTCCAATGTGTTGTAAGAAAAGGGGAGGGAGAGAAGAATGAATCACACCAACTCATTCCTCCCCCTCTTCTTATTTGGTCTCCTTTTTTTTCTCCACTCGTCCATCTCTGACTTTTACAATATCTCTTAGGTCTTTACTAAGTTGGTTTGTGTCTTTGGTTGCCAAGCCCTTTTGCTTTCACTAATGTATGAGTCTCCCTCCAATCCCCCCCAGTGTGTAGCATGTTTAATTTGTGTGTGTGTGTGTGTGTGTGTGTGAATCTCCTCTGGGCTAATGGAAATGGCAGGAATAGGCGAGAAAAGTCCCTCATTTCTCCATGGAGGAATCCACCCCAACTATTCACCTCGTCCAAGACCCTAACCACGAACACACCCTCAGGCAGATTGTTAACTCGCACACATACACACGCACGACTTATGTACCATGTGTGTGATAGTTAATAAATAGCCTAGATAACACTAGACACAACCTGCAAACACACACTATGTATGCCATTTCTTAAACATGCTGGCATGGCACACTATAGATGGAGTGTATTGACATTCTATCTTTATCACAGTGGAGATGTATCCTAGACCCGAGGTTGGTAGCTGTCAGAAACCTTTAGGTAACTACTGTATGTGAAGTAATAAAGTCATTTACCTCTAGTTGGTGTTTGAGGCGGTGGTCGTTTATAACTCGTAGAGTTACTGGTAGAGTATGGTGCTTGCAACGCCAGGATTCGATTCCCAGCCCCCCCCCCCATGTAAAATATGTGCACGCATGACTAAATCGCTTTGGATCAAAGCGTCTGCTAAATGGCATTCGTTACGGAGTTATTTTGAAGTCGAGGTGAGTTTTAGTAATATAGTTGATTTTAAATGGTTGATTTTAAGGAATGAATTGACCTGCATCTCACAGAACACCTATTAGACCAAATCGTCAATCCAATTTCCTATCCTGTCCTTAACTTACTGCCCTAGAAAGGCCATTTTGACCTCAACCCTGCTAATCAAATGCTTTTATTGTGACTCAGCCATGCATTTTATCACCCACTGAAATCCACCTCATCAATTTCAAGCTGTGGCGATGACACCCAGGGCAATTGTGAGGGTTGTAAGCATTTCCAACCACTGTGTGTATGTCGCCTAGGGTTTTCGACGTGGCACGTTGACTGAGTAGGTATGCGAAGCATGTCGTATGGCTCTGCAGAGGTGATGAAACTCATGGAACATCAGGGGACCATCAAGGGCACGTGGTCTCTCTGTGTCTTTCCCTCAGTGAACGGTCGAGGAACACTCAGAGATCATGTTACATACTGTCAGTGTGTGTATGGGTTTATCATGAGGATGTTTGAGGGGTGTTTATGGTACTGTAAGAATGATAGTGGGGGGGGGGGGTGCATGCACACTCGTACACACTGAATGAGTGCAACGGTGTAGAGAAGAGCTTTGGTTTCTAGGTGAATTCAAAAGGTTTTTGAAAGCACTAAATAAAAGTGAACGCCTAACCCAGAATTTTACTACTTATCTAATTATGTGTGTTTTATATAGGTAAGTGAGTACCGTTTTAAGTTTTGTGTTTTGCGTGCCATAATTATCTACAGGCTACATATGGTTGAGGACAATTGTTTTGCCCGTACTGTCCTGATCCCGCAAACGTTTTATAACCCCAGAACCTTCCTGTCACATCCCATTTTTAAAAATCACTTCCTCTCTTATGTGCGCGTCTGTCTCTCGCTCAGTGTTTGAGTAGCTATAGCAACTGTGCCGTTTGGCTGCTGCTCATAGCTCTCGACAGTTCAGCATGACAATACCCCCGTGCACAAAGCGAAGTCCATACAGAAATGGTTTGTCGAGATCGGTGTGTAAGAACTTGACTGGCCTGCACAGAGCCCTAACCTCAACCCCATCTAAAACATTAGGGATGAATTGGAACGCAGACTGCGCGACAGGCCGAAATCGCCCAACATCCGTGCACTAATGTTGTTGTGGCTGAATGGAAGCAAATCCCTACAGCAATGTTCCAACATCTAGTGGAAAGCCTTTCCAGAAGAGTGGATGCCGTTATAGCAGCAAAGGGGGGACCAACTCCATAGTAATGCCCATGATTTTGGAATGAGATGTTTGACGAGCGTGTCCACATACTTTTGACCATGTTGTGTATGTCGCTGCGTGCTTCTGAGGCGAAGTAGTGACTGGCTGCAACTGGAGCGAGGCGCGAGAGTGAGCTGACAGAAAGGGGAGAGAATCAATTTGCTTAAAAATTTTTTTTATTTTATTTTATTTGGTAAACTATATTAGGGCTACGTAGAGTTTATTTGTATTTATTAAATGCTCTACACCCCCTTTCCAATCCTGTACTGCCCGTTCCTGTAGACTGTCAATCCTGTCCTGTCCCGGACTTGACTCTAGAACTTGACTCCCATTCCTGCCCATTCCCTTGTCAACCTGCAATGCAGAGAGCCTGTACCCTCGCACAGAAGAAATCCCACAGCAATATAGACCTTTTGAATATTAACCATGTTGACTTAAATTGACTCTGAAGTGGGATTAACTCCCTAACAGGGTTTCTGAGGTCAAAAACAGCACTAGCACATTCAGCATGCCATAGTGCCTGCAGAATACACTTTTGGATTCATGTAGCTCTTCCAGTGCCAGACAAAATCAAATGGAACTGCACATTGATTTGATCAGATTTCTTGCTGCATGGGGAGTATGTTGTGTTTTTATTTCAGAAAGCAAGAATAACGTTATCAGGAGAATCCTAGCTTGGTCCCAGATCTGTTCATGCCTTTTTACCAACTTCTAGCTATACAACAGAAACCGATCTGGGACCAGGCTGCTTGAGTCCTACTGTGTATTAAGTGGGTGTGACTGTAGAATAGAGTTGTGTAGTTCAAATTTCTAATCAAATATGTTTTATAAAGCCCTTTTGTACATTAGCAGTTGCCATGAAGTGGTTTACAGATACCCTGTCATGGAAAAGCTCAAACAGAACACAGAGATTGGTGATTAGAAAATCACAAACAGGACATTTTTCCATCACAATCCCAAAGAGCAAGCAATGCCGAGGCAGAAGCACAGTGGCTAGGTACAACTCTGTAGAGGGCAGGGACCTAGGAAGAAACCAGACTGCCTCTGCATTGAAGCCTGTGGACAGATTGACTTGTCTCAACTCTCTCAAGACTCACGGTGACACGTCTGGTCTGTCTATATCGGGCTGCTCTGACACATGCTGAACACCATCACTATGTGGAGTAGTGTTTCTGTAGTGTGTGTTTTGTGCGTACAGGAACTGTATTGTGAACCGGTCACCCTGTACAAGGTAGTATAGCTTCCTCTTCTCTCTCGTTCTCTGATCCCTGGTGGTTTGCAATGCACTGACCTCCTACACTGTTTGTGCATGTGACCAATACAATTGTATTTTATTTGAGTGAATGTGTGTACTTTTTGTGTGTACTTTCTGTGTGTGTGTGTGTGTGTGTGTGTGTGTGTGTCTCCTGACAGTTTCCCAGAATGTAGCAGCCCTGTCCAATCCCAGCCTTAGGAACAGCCAAGTAATGATAGTAGATGGACACATCCTGGTCACCACGAGAAAGGGCCACTTTCAACACAGAGACAGTCTCACTGTGATCTCTCCCTACAGATTGTGTGTGTTGCCTTCATATTAGGACACAGTCTTTCACTCTGTAGCTTACTTGAATCCCTCCAAGGCCGTTCATGGCTCGGCTGGGTGTGTATTAGTGTGTCTGTGTGTGTTTTCAGCACACACTCTCTCCCTCTCTCGATGGGCGCTCTATCTGTCAGATTGGAGTTTAGTCTTTCCCACAGAGAGGGACAAGCACCCTGCTGCTCCTGTCCAAACCAACGGGGTGGGGGGTGCATGTGGGGCGCTCTCTCTCCCGGCTCCAGACCTCAGGCCCATGTAATAGCTCTCTCCTAGTTTAACCCCATCTCTCTCTCCTAGATTAACCCCAGTCTTTTTTTTTCTTTCTTTCTTTCTTTTTTTTCTTTTTCTTCTTCTTCTTCTTCTTTTTCTTCTTCTTTTTCTTCTTCTTTTTCTTCTTCTTTTTCTTCTTCTTTTTCTTCTTCTTTTTCTTCTTCTTTTTCTTCTTCTTTTCTTCTTCTTTTTCTTCTTCTTTTTCTTCTTCTTTCTTTTTCTTCTTTCTTTTTCTTCTTCTTCTTCTTCTTTTTCTTCTTCTTTCTTTTTCTTTTTCTTTTTCTTTTTCTTCTTCTTTTTCTTTTTCTTCTTCTTTTTCTTTTTCTTCTTCTTTTTTTTCTCTTTTTTTTTTCACTGCATCATTAAGGTGTCCAGTTGAGCTTATTTTTAAACCTAAGTAATTGTAGTGTGTTCAGTACTCTATATATTTTGTACCAATTGAGAACTTTGGTCTAATTCCCTGAGATCTGGATCTTCTCTGGAAAATCATTATTTTTGTATTTTTGGGGTTACTGCCAGGGCCCAAGTCTGGCAGTACTGCTCTAGCAGGTCCAGGCTCTGCTGTAGGCCAAGTGCTGTGGTTGACAGCAGGCATAGGTCATCTACGAAGAGTAGGCATTTAACTTCTGAATTGTGGAGACTAACACCAGGGGCTGAGGAATGTTCTAGAATAGTGGCCAATTCGTTGATGGTAAAGATTGAAGAGTGCAGGGCTCAGATTGCAACCCTGGCGAAGACCCCCGCCCCTGGTTAAAGAATTCTGTTATTTTCTTGCCAATTTTAATGCTGCACGTATTGCCAGTATACATTGATTTAATTATGTCATATGTTTTACCCCCTACACCACTTTCAATAACTTTTGTAGAACAGTCCTGTATGCCAAATAGAATCAAATGCTTTTTGGAAGTCGATAAAGCAAGCGTATATTTTGGTATTATTTTGGTGGACATGTTTATCTATCAGGGTGTGTAGGGTGTAAATATGATCAGTCGTGCGATGTTTTGGTATAAATCCAATTAGGCTTTTACTCAAGACATTGTGCTTATTAAGGAAGTTTAGACAATTGTTAGGGTCAAATTTGTCTCCAGTCTTAAAGATTGAGGTTATGAGTCCTTGATTCCAGATGTCAGGGAAATAACCTACACTCAGGATCGAATTATACAGTTTTAATATAGCCAATTGAAATTTTGCACTGGTGACTTTGAGCATCTCATTTAGGATGGCATCAGGTCCGCATGCTTTTTAAAATTTGAGAGCCTGAAGTTCCTTATAGAGCTAATGATCAGTAATTGGGGAGTCCAATGGATTTTGATTGTCCTTTATAGCTTTTTCTAATCCATTCAACTTCTCATGAATTTGCCGTTCTGCGTTTGTGTCAATTTGAACAGTGTTGTAGAGTGTTTTAAAATGAATCGTCCATATGTCACCATTTGTATCGCTAATTCCTCTTGTTTAATTTTATTTTATTTTTTTCCATTTTTGCCAGTTTGTGTTATGGACTCCTCAATTAGTGTCAGCTGCTTGCTGTTGTACTGTGCTTTTTTGGTTCTGAGTGTTATGTTTATAGTTTTAAAGTCTCACAGTAATGAAGGTGTAATTCACCATTATTTGGGTCTCTGTGCTTTTGGTTGGATAGTGTTCTAAGTTTTTTTCCTTATTTTACCATCTGCATCAAACCAGTTGTCATCTGTGGTCTTTTTTGTTTTGTTTTCTATCAATTTCAATTGTGCTTCTTTTGCCTGAATATGTAGTTGGCGTTTTTTACTGCTAGATTGATGCCTTCTTTATTGTGAGTGAATGTGGTATCCAGAAGGTTATCTAAGACTGTTTGGTTATTTTGGTTCCAGGTTGCTTTGTGGTATTCTTCTGTGCTGTTTTGGCCCCTTCTGTATGAATTGCTGATGCTGTATAGCTTACTGGGTGAATGTGTGGTTGTTTCCATGTCTGTTCTTTTGAGGAACAACGTGATTTGGCTGTGATCAGAAAGAGGTGTTAGTGGCTTGACAGTGAATGAGCTGAGAGAGAAATGGTTAATGTCTGTAATCATATAGTCTACTGTACTGTGGCCAAGAGGTGAGCAGTAGGTGAATCTCCCCAAAGAGTCCCCCCATAACATACCATTGACAAAGTACAGACCCAGGCTTCAACAGAGCTGCAACAGATCCCTTCCTTTTTGTTGATGGCGCTGCCACTGTTGTTTCTATGGGGGAGATAGAAACAACTCTTTCTCTCACTCAATGGGTGCTCTCGATGGGTGCTCTCGATGGGTGCTCTCGATGGGTGCCCCCCCCCCCTTCTCTCTCCCTGCTCCAGACCTCAGGCCCATGTAAGAGCTCTCCAAAATGAACCCCATCTTCTCTCGCTCCTAGATGAACCCCATCTTCTCTCGCTCCTAGATGAACCCCATCTTCTCTCGCTCCTAGATGAACCCCATCTTCTCTCGCTCCTAGATGAACCCCATCTTCTCTCGCTCCTAGATGAACCCCATCTTCTCTCGCTCCTCTAGGTTGTAGTATTTATCCTTGAATGGAGGGAGGAAGGAAAGACAGAATAGAGGGTTTCAGCCCAAGCTGGAGGTATGAGTTGTCTGAGGGGCTTCTTGGTCAGGAGCTAAAGTTTCCTTTCATAGAACAGTCACAAACCAACCAAAATGCTATCGCTGTTTATGGTTACTGATTAACCATGTACATATATACTAAACGAAACATCTTGTAAAAGCTATTTGCTGTATGTGTCTTCATCTAGGCCTATTACCTTGGTGAAGTAGGTGGTCAAATGACTCATGCTTCAAGTATGAGATCTGAACTGAACCAATCTTTTGATGTCGGCGTCAAATTGCTTTTCACAATGCTTACAAGCAGAGTCCTTAGATCCTCACACCAGAAAATGGCTCCTATCATGCCTCCAAAGACTCTCTCTCTCTCTCTGTCCCTCTCTTTCCCTCTCCCCCCTCACGCTCTGCTCTTTTAAAAAGCCATTTCTCATCAGCAGGGCTCTCCAGGACTTGTCCTCCTCTCACTTCCCATCTCCCCCTCTACCTTCACCCCTACCTACCTCCTCTCTACCCCCCCATCTACCCACCCTCTAGCTCCCTCCTGCTACTCCTCAGTTTCTCTGATAAGAACATACACACAAAGACTCCTGTGGATCAGAGAAAAGGAGGAAAAATGGACAGGGAAAGAGACTAACAAAGATGCAGACGCACACACAGAACTACGCACACACACACACAGAACTACGCACACACACACACAGAACTACGCACACACACACACAGAACTACGCACACACACACAGAACTACGCACACACACACAGAACTACGCACACACACAGAACTACGCACACACACACAGAACTACGCACACACACACAGAACTACCGCACACACACACAGAACTACGCACACACACAGAACTACGCACACACACACACAGAACTACGCACACACACACACAGAACTACGCACACACACACACAGAACTACGCCACACACACACACACACACAGAACTACGCACACACACACACACAGAACTACGCACACACACACACAGAACTACGCACACACACAACACACAGAACTACGCACACACACACAGAACTACGCACACACACACAGAACTACGCACACACACACACACACAGAACTACGCACACACACACACACACAGAACTACGCACACACACACACACAACTACGCACACAGAACTACACAGACAGAAATATATACACACACAACTACACAGACAGAAATATATACACACACAACTACACAGACAGAAATATATACACACACAACTACACAGACAGAAATATATACACACACAACTACACAGAGACAGAACTACACACACAGACAGAACTTCATACACAGACAGAACTACAGACAGAACTACACACACATACACACACACACACACACACACAGACAGAACTACACACACACACACACACACAGAACTACGCACACACACACACACAGAACTACGCACACACACAGAACTACGCACACACACAGAACTACGCACACACACACACAGAACTACGCACACACACACACACAGAACTACGCACACACACACACAGAACTACGCACACACACACAGAACTACGCACACAGAACTACACAGACAGAAATATATAGACACACAACTACACAGACAGAAATATATATATACACACACAACTACACAGACAGAAATATATACACACACAACTACACAGAGACAGAACTACACACACAGACAGAACTTCATACACAGACAGAACTACAGACAGAACTACACACACATACACACACACACACACACAGACAGAACTACACACACACACACACACAGACCTACACACACACACACACACAGACCTACACACACACAGACCTACACACACAGACAGACCTACACACACACAGATAGACCTACACGCACACGCACAGGACTACAGACCTACACGCACACCCACAGGACTACAGACCTACACGCACAGGACTACAGACCTACACGCACAGGACTACAGAAATAACACACACACAGACAGAACTACACAGACAGAACTACACACACAGACCTACACACACACACACACACAGACTTACACACACACACACACCCACACACAGACCTACACACACACACACACACACACACACACACACACACACCCACACACAGACCTACACACACAAACACAGACAGACCTACACACACACACACACACACACACACACACACACACACACAGATAGACCTACACGCACACACACAGGACTACAGACCTACACGCACAGGACTACAAACCTACACACACACACACACAGACAGAACTACACACACAGACCTACACACACACCCACACAGACCTACACACACACAGACTTACACAGACCTACACACACACACATACAGACAGACCTACACACACACACACACAGACAGACCTACACACACACACACACAGGACTACAGACCTACACGCACACGCACAGGACTACAGACCTACACGTACACGCACATGACTACAGACCTACACGCACAGGACTACAAACCTACACGCACAGGACTACAGACCTACACGCACATGACTACAGACCTACACGCACATGACTACAGACCTACACACACACACACAGACCTACACACACACACACAGACCTACACACACAGACCTACACACACACACACAGACCTACACACACACACACAGACCTACACACACACACATACCTACACACACATACCTACACACACATACCTACACACACACATACCTACACACACATACCTACACACACATACCTACACACACACACATACCTACCTACACACACACACACACACACACACACACACACAGACCTACACACACACACACACACACAGACCTACACACACACAGACCTACACACACACACACACACACAGACCTACACACACACAGACCTACACACACACACACACACACACACACACACACACACAGGACTACAGACCTACACGCACAGGAATACAGACCTACACGCACAGGACTACAGACCTACACGCACGCACACACACACACACAGACAGAACTACACACACATACACATACACACATACATCCACACACGCACAGACAGACGTGCA